>NC_061869.1:40444368-40462374 GCF_907164915.1 Impatiens glandulifera | reverse complement strand
AGGGTCGGACTATTATGAAAAGCTTATGACTCTTAATTTAATTTTAACCTTGTTAGAAGTTAAAATCTGTTTCTATTATTCACAAATCTCCACAAACTCTTGAACAAATTCAAGTGCTAAACAGTTTGTTGGATTTGAAGCGTCACACAGATGAATGCAATAGACGGAAAGTAAAGAACATAGGGAATTTTATGTATGTTCGAAGATAAAAACTCCTACGTCACCCCTTCTTCCTAAACATGAAGGATATTCACTAGAAAACTTTGATTTGTATAGAACACACTAAAAAATCCAGTCAGAAACCACGAGACTTAATAACTACTTGTTTCTGAACTTCTAGCTAACTCTCTGTTGAACATAACAACCTCTGTTTAACTTACAATACTAAGATTTCACACAGAAAGAACATTATATGATTTATAGAATGATCACAGGGAGAGTGAATGCATCACTTGATGAATCTTAGTTCGTACAGAGCTTTCAGCAAGTGGGAATTTAGTGAGCGTGTGATTAAGCAAGTTCAGCAAGCAATCAAAAGACAGTAGAAGAGTAATCAATCTATTCATCAAGTATGTTCCATTCGTTCGTCCGTTGTCCTTGGGCATCTATTTATACAAGAAGAGCACCAACGGTCGAATCTTCTACTTGGAGATGTGTCCTTCTTTTGTTTGACAACCGCCAATAGTACAAACGTACAGTAGAGCATGAGTAATGGGATCGTGGTCGTACCAGACTAGTAGTGTGCCGAATATTCTTTGGTATAATGTTGTACCGGAACGTACAACATATCGTGGGCAATTTGAATACTGGTGTACGTGGTAGTTGTTCATTTGTTAAGGTCAGTTGGCTTGTCAAACTGCTGATAACGAATACTGCAGACGAGCTGAGTAAAGAAATAGACACTCCTTCAGACGTCTGATCAATTCGGATGACGTCTAACTACATTTCTACTTCAGATCGCATCTAAGAAGGTTAGAGGATGTCTAACTACGCGTACTCCTCAGACCACGTCTAAAGGATTTAGACGACGTCTACTCGCGCACTCCTTAGACCACGTCAAAAGGAGTTAGACGACGTCTGATCGCGCACTACTTAGACCACGTCTAAAGGAATTAGACGACGTCTACTTGCGCAGTCCTTAGACTGCGTCTAAAGGAGTTAGACGACGTCTACTCGCGCACTCCTTAGACCGCGTCTAAAGGAGTTAGACGACGTCTGCTCGCGCACTCATAAAACCGCGTCTAAAGGAGTTAGACGACGTCTGCTCGCGCACTCCTTAGACCACGTCTAAAAGAGTTAGACGACGTCTCCTCACGTACTTCTTAGACCACGTCTAGATGATTTAGACGACGTCTGCTCGCGCACTCCTTAGACCGCGTCTAAAAGAGTTAGACGACGTGTGCTCGTGCACTCCTTAGACCACGTCTAAAGGAGTTAGACGATGTCTACTCGCGAACTCCTTAGACTACGTCTAAAGGAGTTAGACGACGTCTAACTGCGTCTCATTCCTTGAGACATCTATATGACAAGACGTCTATTTGCGCTTGCTTCAAACAACGTCTGAAGAGATATACTTCTTTTATATTTGTACCTGCACAAGAATAGATTACCCAACTTAGTTTTGTTCCAACCTAAGTCGAAGAACGAAGAAAAGGTGTCCACAGGTTTTTAGATCGTTAGCAAGCGTCGACGATTCTTGGATCACAGTGAGGCGGCCGTGATCCTTCCTGAGCACGGGAGGGTGATTCTGGCCTTGAACATTGTTGACTCTTGTTCCTGTCCATTTCCAGAATATATGACCTTGGAACCTACTCTAAATAAAAGAAAAATGCATTTATTTTTTCTTACAGCTTCACGTGCATTGGGCTTGGCCCTAAGACATTTTATAAGCATTATTTATTTAATTAATTGTTTAGTTTGTTTATTCGGGATTCCGTCCCGCCAGTCCTCCTTGTCACCAATGACTGGTTTGATATGCACTTTTTTTTTTTTTATTATTGTTTGAACAAATTTTATTTTTTTTTTAAAATGTTTTAACAAATCTTTAACTTGGTTGATTATGTTTTTTTTATTATTATTACTATTATATTTTTTCCTGCAAAATAAATAAATCAATATTAATATTAATATCAATATATATTCTAATTTGTTTATTTTGTTTATTTAATTTGTCTATTTATATATATCTTTTATTTTATTTAAATAGTATAGAATTTAATTAATTTAGAATTCGGTTGATATAATACCGTTTTCTAAATTAATTAATTATTTTAATCTCGTATAATGAGCCTGTATAGAAATTTAAAAAATAATTTCAGCTCGGGATTATTTAAAATTATAAATTTGGGGGAAAATGAGTATCTACAATATATTTTAAGTGCATCGAAATTGCTAGGTGCAATAAATTCTCCGCCTTCTATAATAGATATGCGTACAACTCCTCCATAGATGATTTTCTTGATTAGGAAGGGTTCTTTCCATTGGGACAAAATTTTCCCCTAGGGTCTAGGAGTTTTAGGATTCGTTTAAGAACCAAATTACCTTCTTTGAGGTTTCTAGGTTTCACCTTTCTATTGAAGGTGTTTGACATTCATTTTTAGTAGGCTTGGGATTTACATAAAACGTTTAACATATTGTCTTCCATTAATGTTTGTTGATCATATCGAGATTTCAGTTAGTGTTATTCGATTATGTGTCTTTCTAAGAGTATTCTTAAAGTTAAAATCTCAATTATTCTAGGTTGTACGACGTTCATGCCGTAAACAAGTGAGTATGGAGTTTCGTCCGTCGAAGTTTAAGTTGTTGTACGATATCCCCATAAGGCATACGCCAATTTCTCATGGAAGTCCTTATACGTAATGGATATTTTCTTGATGATCTTAATTACGTTTTTGTTCGTTTCATCGACCGCACTATTGGTTTGGGGTCTATAGGGCGACGACTTGTAATGCTCGATCTTGAACTCGTCGAGCAATTACAACACTTTTCCTTAGAAGTTTCGACCTTTATCTGAAATCAGGGTGTGAACGACTCCATATTTATCGATGATACTAGTATGTATGAACTTGCCACTTGAGATGATTTCAAGACTTTGTTGGACGCTACTTCAACCCATTTATTGAAGGTGTGTATTGTTACGAGTTTGAACTCGTGTCCATTTAAAGTGTGGTGATCAATTTTCTCGATGATATTGATTCCCAATGTAGAAAAAGGCCAAAAGGAAGTCATATTGTAGTGGAGCGAGGTTAGAGTATACTTTAAGTTAGAATAAATTTGGCACTGATGACAACTCCTTACATAGCTCACACATTCTTGTTCGAGGTTTTTACAGTAATATCCTAAATGGAGTATTTTCATGGCTAAAGACATTACATTCACGTGTGGGCCACATGTCTCTACATGTACTTCTATGCAACGAATATTTTAAAGGTCGAAATATTGTCGGTAAAGTGTGTTTTGAATACCTATCGTTAGATAGGGTTTTGTTTTGAAAACCTATCAAAAGATACGGTTTGGATACATATTCTAGTGATAGGATATGAGTGGATTGGATCACGTATGAACGATCTCGGGTTCTTGTCAACATACAAGATCGTTAATGAATCATCTACAAATGATCTTTGCGCTTGTCGACAAACAAGGCTTTAGTACCAATTGAAAAATAGGGTTTTGTATATTGTGAATTAGGAGATATAAATATTGAGAAATAGAGTTTGGATACCTTTTGGAAAAATGATTTGTATACGGAATAATATATAAATGATGTCCCGACCTATAAACATATAAGGTTTTAGTAGAATCGTATACAAACAATATCTCGACCTATCGATATATAGTATTTTAGTAGAATCGTATAAACGATGTCTCGACCTATTGAAAGATGGGATTTTAGAGAAATCGTATATAAACGATGTCTTAACCTATTGACATACTGGGTTTGTTTTGAAGTATCTATCAAGAGATAATGTTTTGATGGAGAATATTTATCGAGAGATAGGGTTTGTAGAGAGAATTGTGTACGAACGATTTCTCAACCTATTACTAAATAGAGTTTTTGCGGAATCGTATATAAACGATTTCTCGACCTATCAATAGATAATGTTTTAGCGGAATTGTATATAAATGATATCTCTACCTATTGAAAGATAGAGTTTTGGCGGAATCTTAGATAAACGATATCTCGACCTATCAACATATATGGTTTTGATGGAATCGTATATAAACAATGTCTCAATCTATCAATATATAGGGTTTTGGCAGAATTGTATACAATCAATATCTCGACTTATCAATAAATTTAGTTTTATATGGAATCGTGTACGGACAATTTCTCGACCCATCGATACATAGAGTTTTGGAGGAATTGTATATAAATAATGTTTCGACCTATTGACATATATGGTTTTGACAGAATCATGTACGTATGATCTCAGATTCTTGTCGATAGACAGATTGTTAACGGATCATTTACAAATGATTTATGTGCTTGTGAACAAAAAAAGGCTTGAAATTGAATTGTGTATGAACAATTTCACGTACCTATCAACAAATAGGGTTTTGGTTACCTATTGACAAATAATGTTTATAAACGGGATCGTGTACGTAAGATCTCACGTACCTATTGACATATATGTTTTGATTGGTCATGTATGAATGACCTCGAGTTCTTGTTGATTAACAAGATTGTTAACGGATTATCTACAAATGTTCTTTATGTTTGTCAACAAACTAGGATTGAAAGAAATCATGTATGAATGATTTTTCGTACCTATCAAAATATAGAGTTTTGAAATGGGATCATGTACGAACTATCTCACGTACCTATCGAAAAATGGATTTTGATGGTTCATGTACTAATGACACCGGGTTCTTGTCGACATAAAATATTGTTAACGGATCATCTATAAATGATCTCTATGCTTGTATACAAGCAAGAATTTGGACGAAATCATATACAAATGATGTCTTGACCTATCGACATATAAAGTTTAGATTACCTATTATAGGGTACAAATCATATACAAAATAAGGTTTAAAACGGGATAGGGTACAAATGATCTCCCACACTTATCGAATTATAGTATTTTGATGGGTCATGTACAAATGATCTCATGCACCTATCGACGTATATGGTTATTCATGAGTTTGGTCAGATAGGCGTGGTAGGGTTTCAAGTTTTCTTATTTCACTTGCCACGTGTCATTGGCTTGGTAAATAACCAAGTTACAGTCGCTAATGACTTATAGTTTGGTTACACATTTTTCTTATGCCAATATGAGATCCGAAAGGAATGCCTCATATTCGACATCAATATTGGTGACGAGATATTCGAGTTTTATGGTTATTCAGTTGTGCGTGTTGGAATTAAGCTAATTCCATTAATGAATGGAAATAAGATTGTGTTGGGTCAAATTATTTTGACTAAGTGTTGAAACAATTTAACCACTGATATTTTGATGATGAAATAACTTATGTATTTTGATACAGGTGTATTGAGACAATATGTTATAAGACTTGGATCTAATGAGGGTCATTAGACCGATTTTGACTTTCATTGCATAGAATTAGACGTACAGTCTAACTCATCGAAGTTAGACGTGTAGTCTAATAGACGTGTAATTAGACGGATGGTCTAATGAATACACGGAATTAGACGTATAGTCTAACTCATCGGAGTTAGACGTGTAGTCTAATAAATGTAAAGAATTAGACGCAAGTCTAATGAATACACACACGGAATTAGACGTAAGTCTAATAGAATTAGACGTATAGTCTAACTCATCAGAATTAGACATGTAGTCTAATAGATGTGAAGAATTAGACGCAAGTCTAATGAATACACGGAATTAGACGTAAGTATAATATATTTGTAATTAGACGGGTAGTCTAATTGATATTCGGAATTAGACGTAAGTCTAATATATTTGTAATTAGACGGGTAGTCTAATTGATATTCAGAATTAGACGTAAGTCTAATATATTTGTAATTAGACGAGTAGTCTAAATGATATTCGGAATTAGACGTATAGTCTAACTCATTGGAGTTAGACGTGTACTCTAATAGAAAATGAAAGTTAGACGTGCGTCTAACTCCTTCAGACAAGTCTGAGGTAGAAACAGAAGTAGACGTGCAGTCTAACTTAGTGGAGTTAGACGTGTCGTCTAATGGTTATTGAATAATTAGACGTGTAGTCTAATTAGTGAAAGTTAGACGTGTGTCTAACTCCTTCAGACAAGTCTGAGGTAGAACCGGAATTAGATGTGTAGTCTAACTCAGTGGAGTTAGACGTACCGTCTAATGGTTATTGAATAATTAGACATGTAGTCTAATTAGTGAAAGTTAGACGTGCGTCTAACTCCTTCAGACAAGTCTGAGGTAGAACCAGAATTAGACGTGTAGTCTAACTTAGTGGAGTTAGACGTACCGTCTAATGGTTATTGTAATTAGACGCGAGTCTAATTCTATTAGACCAGGTGGTCTAATAGACGTTTTTCTATTAGAAGGAGATGACCTATTTCATTAGACTGATTTTTACAATCCGTATAACTGAAATACGTCTAATGCTTAGTTTGAGCAGTACGCTTGAATCTAGCATCTCACCTACCCACGTGCTATAGCTGTAACCTACTTCTGCTCCACTTTCTAGTGAATATTAGTACAACAACTATACGCATCCAATCAAGGAATGCCACGTAAGAGAATTTTCCTCAAATTACTTGTTTTGCAGGTACATCTCTGATGGAATATTCGTCGCACTACCTGTTCTGTACGGCCACGATCCTTGTGCTCAGAACCTGCTGTGTACAATGGAGGCTTTCCAATGGAAGAGTGCCACATATCATTCTTGAAGTTTCGACCGTTAGCTCCTGCTCAGTATTTAACCAATCCTAAGGACAACGGACGAAGAACCTTACCAGTTACTAGAAAATATTGCTTACTGAAACTACAACGAATTGAAGCCTTTTAATATTGTGAAGCTTCTTTCTAATTGTACTGTGTGTGAATCGAGAGAGAGAGCTAGAATCAAAACACCTTTAGCTGAGTGATATTCTTCATCTTGTAATTGAACAGAAAGTGTTTTGTTCAATAGTGAGCTAAGTGTGTGTGTAAACTGTATTTGATTCTAATCATTTTTTAGTGAATCCTTCCGGTGGTTGGAAGAAGGGGTGATGTAGGAGAGTTTCTCCGAACATCCATAAACAAACTGTTGTGTTCTTCTTTTCGGTCATCTTTTCATATTTCATCTTGTGATTCAAACCTAAGTAAACAATTCCGCCTTGAATCCGTTTCAAGTGTTTACACAAGTTTGCGTAGAATAGAAAACGAATTAAATCCCTAACAGGATTTCTTTCAAACTGTATTTCATAAGCCTTCATCCTTAGCTAGACCCCCGTCTCTATCGATAAAGCCAATCCTATCAATTGGTATCAGAGCCCTGTTTCTATTCTCAAGCATCAAGAACCCAAAGCATGTCTTGCATCAATGAAATTCCTCTTTTGTCAAAGGACAACTACGATTGTTGGATGATAAGAATGTAAGCTCACTTGGCTGCTATTGACTATGATACGTGGAGTGTCATCACCGATGGCCCCATAAAGATTTCAAAGACAAGAAGTGAGGGGACCACTGAAGATAAGATGACCAATAACCTAGATAATGTTGCTAAGAACATTCTGTTCCAGTCACTCAACATGAATATGTTTTGTGAGATCAAGTCTTGTTCCACTGTAAAAGAGATATGGGATAAGCTCAACCAGATCCACGGTGTGAATTATCAATCAAAGAAGAACCAGAAAGCATTTATTTGCAGTCAGAACAAGTCCAGATGGGCTGACAGTGATTCGGAGGAGCCTCCTGCCGAAAAAGAGAATGAAGCTGTAACATGTCTGATGGAGGATGACCAATCTAAGGTAAATGATATCTCTGCACCAGAATTTACAAACGAGGAGTTAACTAATGCACTCAATGAAATGGCCATTGAATACAAGAAGTTAGCTGACTCTTTTTATGAAATGAAAGTTAAATATGAATCAACTGTTCTTTCTCCAAACCAAGATTTTGAACCAAACGTTTTTGATGAAAACTTAACAAAGATGTCATCTGAGAATGAGATGCTCAAAGAACAGATTCAAACTCTTTCATTCGAAAACAAGAGACTAAACTATATTGTCAGTGCATGGACAAGATCAGGAGATGCTGTCAAATATCAGATCAGCATGTTGAAACCTGCTAGATCTAGATCCGGTTTGGGATTTAACAGCAATGACCCTAATCTGTCCTGCAAAAAGTCAAACCCTCCAACTGACAAGTTTAAGCCTATAAAATTTGTCAAAAGAGATATGACTAATAGTGAATCTGATCCTCTTCATGAAGAAGTTGTTCTCAAAAATGAAATAGTTTATGTTCCACCAACTGTTAGCTGACTTAAGAATAAGCTAGAAAAGGCTAATAAGTCTGGTAATTCAAAATCTGACTCTAAGTCAAGAAGTTTTAAAAGAAAACCTTGTTCAAAAATTGAAGGATTAGTGGCTAGCAAAAAGTCGTCTGTTAAGTCAAAAACATACGCATTAATCACAACACAAAATGAGAAGTCCATCAGAATAACTCAAATATGGATTCCTAAGGGACTGATTGACCGAGGACCCAATTGAAGATGGGTACCAAAAGATTGTAAATATCTATTTATGTAGGTACAAATAAATGAAGGACTGGAGGAATCTGTATGGTATCTTGATAGCGGATGTTCCAGGCATATGACAGGAAACAGACGGCTTCTCACTGATATATCAGACTGCTCTGGACCTAAGATCACATTTGGTGACAACAAGAAGGGTAAGACCATGGGTAAGGGTAAGATTATCCATGGTAACCTAACTATTAATGACGTATTACTTGTTGACAATCTATGTTATAACTTAATTAGCATTAGTCAACTATGTGATAACGGTTTGTTAGTAGACTTTCAAACTCATGCATGTTTAGTTAAAGACCAACATGGAAACATTTTATTAACTGGAAGTAGAGTAAGAAACTCATATAAAATGAATTGGAAAAAAGAGACATCTGACCCTATGTGCATGATTGCCAAGAATGACCAGAAATGGTTATGGAATAAACGTTTGAACCATTTGAATTTTAAAACCATCAACAATATCTGTTCAAACAATTTAGTTATTGGTTTACCTAAACATCAGTTTTCAAAGGACAAGATATGCATTGCTTGCCAGTTAGGCAAACAGGGCTGATCATTGTTCAAAAGCAAAGGGAAATCATAATCCAGCCGTATCCTAGAATTTTTACATATGGATCTTTTTGGTCCAATTCCTGTAAACAGTATAGGAGGAATGAGATTTGCCTTAATTGTTATCGATGACTTTTCATGTTTGACATGAGTTACATTTTTACCATCAAAAGATAAAATGGCTGAAAACTAGATTAGGATACTTAAAGGGATTCGGAATCAGAAATCCTTAAATATCATATAAATCAGAAGTGATCAGGGAACTGAATTTACTAACAGATACCTATCATCTTATCTTTAGGAGACTGGAATTAGGCACGAGTTGTCTAGTGCCAGAACTCCACAGCAAAAGGCATTGCTGAGAGAAGAGTGAGAAGTCTGAAGGAAGTAGCGAGGTCTATGCTTACTGAATCAGATGTACCTCAGAGGTTCTAGGCGGAAGCCATTAGTACTGCTTGTTATACACAAAATCGGTCAATAATCAACAAACGGTTTGATAAAATGCCCTATGAACTGTATTATGGGAGAATTCCCACAGTTTCTTATTTTAAGATATTTGGGTGTAAGTGTTTTATCCATAATAATGGAAAAGCTTATTTGACTACTTTTGATGCTAAAGCAGATGAGGGATTCATGTTGGGATACTCATCAATAAGCAAGGCTTACAGAGTTTACAACAAAAGAACACAGACTGTTGAAGAGTCCCTTCATGTAGTGTTTGATGAGCCTGTTGAGAGCAAATCCAATGAACCCATTGATCTTGTAGATAGACTGCAAGCGGCTAGTCTTGAGTCTGTAAGTGAAGAAGAAGAAACCTTGGACAAGCGGATGACTCTATCTGATCTTGTGGCTGATCCGGTTGAAGCTCAACCAGATGTGTAAACTCTTGTTCAACAAAAAGTTGAGAGTTTGGATGTTGCAGTGTCACCGGTTCAGATGACCAATCCCCTTGGTTCTAACTTCAGATGGAACAGAAATCATCCACCAGAACTGATAATCGGAAATCATTTTTCTCCTCGAAGGACAAGACGTCAACTGACGGATGAAATGTCCAATTCTGCATTTATTTCTCAAATTGAACCAAAAAAGATTGGTAAAGCTATAGTTGATCCAGATTGGATCAATGCTATGCAAGAGGAGTTAAACCAATTTGATAGAAATAAAGTGTGGTATCTTACTCCTAGACCAACTGACAAGTCAGTCATAGGAACACGATGAGTATTTAGAAACAAACTTAGTGAAGATGGCTTAGTCATTAGAAACAAAGCTCGTTTAGTTGCTCAAGGATACAGACAAGAAGAAGGTATTGATTTTGATGAGTTTTTTGCACCGGTTGCAAGACTAGAGGCAATTAGAATCTTCCTAGCATATGCATCATTTAAGAATTTTAAAGTCTTTCAAATGGATGTAAAAAGTGCATTCCTAAATGGAAAATTAAGTGAAGAAGTATATGTTGAACAACCCCTGGTTTCGTAGATCATGTTTTGCAAATCATGTTTATAGGTTTAACAAAGCATTGTATGGTCTGAAATAAGCTCTTAGAGCTTGGTATGACACTTTAACCAATTTCTTGTTTGATCATGATTTTGTTGATGGAACAGTGGATAAAACCTTGTTTAGATTTACTAAAGACTCTCACATATTAGTTGTTCAGATATATGTTGATGACATTATTTTTGGGTCAACTAACCCCAAACTGTGTGAGAAATTTGCCAAGCTGATGCAGGATAGGTTTGAAATGAGCATGATGGGAGAACTTACATTCTTCCTTGGGCTTCAGATCCGTCAGCTGGAAAACGGAACTCTCATCAACTAGGCCAAATACACCAAAGAATTGTTAAAGAAGTTTGGTTTGGAGAACTGTTCTACAGCAGCTACTCCAATGAGTTCTTCAGTTAAATTGGATAAAGATGAAGGTGGCCAAAGTGTCGATGTAACATCATATAGAGGACTCATCGGTTCTTTTCTATATGTAACTGCTAGTAGGCCAGACATTCAATTTGCTGTTGGTGTTTGTGGCAGATTTCAGGTTGATTCTAAACTCTCATTTTACTACTGCTAAACGTATTCTTAAATACTTAAAAGGAACTCAAAATGTGGGACTGTGGTATCTGAAGGATTCCAGTTTCAATTTAATTAGTTTCTCAGATGCAGATTATGCAAGATGCAAAATTGATAGAAAAAGCACAAGTGGAACTTGCCAGTTCCTTGGAGATCGTCTAATCACATGGTTCAGCAAGAAGCAGACGTCGGTCGCCACGTCTACTACAAAAGCAGAGTATCTTGCAGCTGGTAGTTGTTGCTCTCAAGTTTTGTGGATTCAACAACAGCTCAGAGACTATGGAATTGAGGTTGATGAATCTTCAATTTTCTGCGACAACACAACTGCTATTGCAATCTCCTACAACCCAGTTCTGCATTCTCGGACAAAGCACATTGAAATCAGGCATCATTTTATCCGAGAACACGTCAATCAGAAGATAATTCGTATTGAACATGTTCTTACAAATCAACAAACTGCGGACATTTTCACGAAACCTCTACTAGAAGCTAAGTTTTCTCATTTTAGAAACATGCTAAGTCTTGTTGATCTTGATTGACGAAATTACGTGCATAAATTGAGGGGGAACTTATTGTTCAAAACGCAACTGAACAGATATGAAAGACGGAGGTCTTAATTTGTCCTAAGGATTCAGAGTTTTAACAAACTCAACTACTTAGACTCTCATCTACCTTAGCAGTTTCACCTTTATATGAAATCATTGTCTTGGTTATTTTAACATGCTTGTTTAGACGGATGCTTCAATTAGACGGACACGTCTAATAGACGTGAGACGTTTTTACGTCATGAGCAAGAGGATGCTCACGTCTAATAAGACACGCGTGTCTCACGTGATGTTGTAGCATAATTAGACGTACACGTCTAATAGACTGATTTTCAAAATGAAGTTGAAAATGTGAAAAGGAAAATAAAATGTCTAACTACTGGTGTAATTAGACTCTTCATCTTCTGGTTGTTCAGACAACTGTCTTTTAATGATTTCTGTTTAAGCCTTCTTTCCCGCCGAAAAATAAATCAGTCATTCCTCAAAAGAGTTGAAGACACGTGTCTCTCAATATGCAAAGAATGACTAATATTTCTGACAACTTTTGTTTGTACACTTAGTATTAAACGTTTTGTTTCATGCTAACATTAAATGCTGTGTTTATTGGGAACTGTCTTTTGAAGTTCTTAACGGTAGGAACAATCATTGGTTTTCTTCTACATGAGTAAAACCCTAATATTGATAGGATCATTCACTCTAAAAGATAGAAGATCCTTGAAATCAATCTCTCTCCCTCTCTTTAGACGTCTAATCGTTCAAACCCATGTTCATCAAATCATAATGCTGCCTTTTCGACCAAAATCGATTCAAGTGGATTTTTAATCCGTATCCACTCTACAATCTCCGGGTATGCATAGGATGTTCGAATCGCTAAAAGCTTCTGGGCTGAGAAGATTCCTCACCCCTCATGAAACCTATCACGAACAACTAGTTAACGAATTCTTCGAAACCGCTAGCTTCTATCAAGACAGTGTTATTACTGGAGGAGTAATGTGCCAGATGGTCTATATTTTAGAAGAATCTTTTGGTTCGTTTTTCCATCTCCCAAAAGAAGGTATTGATGATTTCTCGACCACTCCTCCTAACCTAATGATTACGATTATGAATGTATTTTCCGATTCCCCTGAAGTAGATATTCATGGAATGAAAAACCTCCTGAAGGTTGAATACGCTCTCCTAAGCAATATTATATCGAAATCCCTTCTGTCTAAAGAAACTTCTTACAAGTATTGTACGAAAGTCTTTCAGATAATGGTGGCTATCACCAGGGGTGTTCCTGTGAACTGGACAAGCTTTCTCTTTGGGAATCTTGTCAGAATGGTTGTTGCTCGGAAGAAGATTTTTGGATTTGATGGTCCTCTCAGCTCTCTTCTTTGTTTTCTCCTGAACGAACCCGGTAAGAGCTTTCCCCTTCCTTCTAAGATCCTGAACTACCAGAAAGTGGTAGATTACATTCAAAGGGTGGAAACGCTTAAGTCTAAGAAAAGGAAAAGAGAAGGCTTAAAATTCCCTTTAACTGCAGTCTTAAAGATCTCTTAGGTTGAAGTCTATCCTTTCCAGAAGTCATGACCAGGAAGAAGAAGTAGAAGACTAGTGATTAAATGTCTTCTTGAAGTTATTTTGAATGTTTTCACGATGTTTTTGGTAAACTTATTTTGGTTACTTTGAATAATGTTTTGAGTGTTTCTTCTGAAAACACTTTTATGTGGTTAACTTGGATGTTTTTGAATGATTTACTTGTATGCTTTTTGTTTGTTTATATGGTGAATGCATGCTTTGAAATCTATATGTAGGTTTGCAATTTCTTCATCAAGAAGGGAGAAATTGTTGGGTCAAATTATTTTGACTAAGTGTTGAAACAATTTAACCACTGATATTTTGATGATGAAATAACTTATGTGTTTTGATACAGGTGTATTGAGACAATATGTTATAACACTTGGATCTAATGAGGGTCATTAGACCAATTTTGACTTTCATTGCATAGCATTAGACGTACAGTCTAACTCATCCGAGTTAGACGTGTAGTCTAATAGACGTGTAATTAGACGGGTGGTCTAATGAATACACATAATTAGATGTAAGTCTAATAGAATTAAATGTACAGTCTAACTCATCGTGTTAGACGTGTAGTTTAATAGATGTAAAGAATTAGACGCAAGTCTAATGAATACACACACGGAATTAGACGTAAGTCTAATAGAATTAGACTTACAGTCTAACTCATCGGAGTTAGACGTGTAGTCTAATAGATGTGAAGAATTAGACGCAAGTCTAATAAATACACGGAATTAGACGTAAGTCTAATATATTTGTAATTAGACGGGTAGTCTAATTGATATTCGGAATTAGACGTGAGTCTAATATATTTGTAATTAGACTGGTAGTCTAATTGATATTCGGAATTAGACATGAGTCTAATATATTTATAATTAGACAGGTAGTCTAATTGATATTCGTAATTAGACGTACAGTCTAACTCATTGGAGTTATACGTGTAGTCTAATAGAAAATGAAAGTTAGACGTGCGTCTAACTCCTTCAGACAAATCTGAGGTAGAATCAGAATTAGACGTGCAGTCTAACTCAGTGGACTTAGAAGTGCCATCTAATGATTATTGAATAATTAGACGTGTAGTCTAATTAGTGAAAGTTAGACGTGCGTCTAACTCCTTCAGACATGTTTGAGGTAGAACCGGAATTAGACGTGTAGTCTAACTCAGTGGAGTTAGACGTACCGTCTAATAGTTATTAAATAATTAGATGTGTAGTCTAATTAGTGAAAGCTAGACGTGCGTCTAACTCATTCAGACAAGTCTGAGGTAGAACCGGAATTAGACGTGTAGTCTAACTCAATGGAGTTAGACGTACCGTCTAATGGTTATTATAATTAGACGCGAGTCTAATTCTATTAGACCATGCGGTCTAATAGACGTTTTTCTATTAGAAGGAGATGACCTATTTCATTAGACTGATTTTCACAATCCGTCTAACTGAAATACGTTTAATGCTTAGTTTGAGCAGTACGCTTGAATCTAGCATCTCACCTACCCACGTGCTATAGTTGTACCCTACTTCTGCTCCACTTTCTAGTGAAGATTATTACAGCAACTATACGCATCCAATCAAGGAATGCCACGTAAGCGAATTTTCCTCAAATTACTTGTTTTGCAGGTACATATCTGATGGAATATTCGGCGCACTACCAGTTCTGTATGGCCACGATCCTTGTGCTCAGAACCTGCTGTGTACAATGGAGGCTTTCCAATGGAAGAGTGCCACGTATCATTCTTGAAGTTTCAACCGTTATATCCTGCTCAGTATTTAACCATTCCTAAGGACAACAGACGAAGAACCTTACCAGTTACTTGAAAATCTTGCTTACTGAAACTACAACGAATTCAAGCCTTTGAATATTGTGAAGCTTCTTTTTGATTGTACTGTGTGTGAATCGAGAGAGAGAGCAAGAATCAAAACACCTTTAGCTGAGTGATATTCTTCATCTTGTAATTTAACAGAAAGTGTTCTGTTCAATAGTGAGCTAAGTGTGTGTGTAAACTGTATTTGATTCTAATCATTTTAAAGTGAATCCTTCCGGTGGTTGGAAGAAGGGGTGACGTAGGAGAGTTTCTCTGAACATCCATAAACAAACTGCTGTGTTCTTATTTTCTGTCATCTTTTCATATTTCATCTTGTGCTTCAAACCCAAGTAAAAAATTATGCCTTGATCCGTTTCAAGTGTTTACACAAGTTTGCGTAGAATAGAAAGTGAATTAAATCCATAATAGGGTTTCTTTCAAACTGTATTTCATAAGCCTTCATCCTTAGCCAGACTCCCGTCTCTATCGATAAAGCCGATCCTATCAGATTGTAAATAAATAAAATTAAATAAAATTCACACAATTTCAAACGTGAATTTAATCCAAATTATAATTAAATATTAATTGTTTAATTAATATTTAATACCTAATTAAAAAATTAAAGAATAATGTTATGATAAACATTTAGCTTTAATTGACCTATTGGCTAACATATGGACTCTTTAATTAGCTAGCATTGAATGTCTAACATTGCATTTCTGCAAATCAACGTATAGGCTGATGTTAATTAGTTATGGATTAATTAACAAATGATTGAGCAATATTTATTGCTAATAAACATTTGGTTGACTTATTTTCTCACTCTAGAATTCCAAAAGCCCTCTTCTTATTTTGTGAGTGTTCTTCGAGTTCTTCGCTCGATATTTTCCGTTAAAACCCGGTGATAGTTTAGGTACGCTGATCAAGTTCGATGAGTAGTGATTTCAGTGCAGAATCACTACTAGATTCGTTGTACCCTGGGAGACAGCCATCTACGATAAGCTCCAGCACAAACGGCAGACGATAGAACTGTTTTAAGGTAAATGTGTCTAACACATGCCTCGAATCAACATCTCAATCGGTGATTTCGTTCTTCATATATTTTATTTGTTTCATTTATTTGTACGTCATTTTATATATATTTCTTTAATTTTTATCAAGACAATATATCTAACAATCTTAAAACATTTTCTTTGTGTTAAGCTATTTAAGAGCTTGCACCATCGAATATATTTTTTTTGTCTTTGATGTTTCAGAAATATGAGTCGCGGTGTTGCGAAAGAGATCATGCTCATTTTGAAAAATAAAAATGATTCATCTTAAGAAAAAAAAATCAACAAATAAAGATAAGTCTTTATTGTATATAAATATGTTGATTATTAACACATATGTTCTTATGTTGTTAAAGCTTAATTTTATAAGCTAATATATTTTGATATAAAATTTTTCTCAAATTTTATATTCATATATAAATGATATATAAAATAAATTAGAACATAATTAATTTAATTTGTTCTAGTTTTATTTTGAAAATTTGTTTGTTTGTTAAAATTATTAATAATAATGAATGAAAATAAGAAAATAACTAATATGTTAGCTTTCAATTTTTATAAAATTTATGGTGTTAAAATTAATTATAATTGAAACACATGGTTTCAATTTTAAAATAATTAATTATAATATATACCTTATTTTTAATTAAGCAATATAATTAATAAGAATATGGTAGGATGATTTAATAAATAAAGAGATGATATCTTTATTTATACACTGTTTTATATATTATATTTTATTATGGTAATAAGTTATCGTTTTAAATGTATATATATTTATTTGTTGACAGACTCTAGTCAAATATGAAATATAAGTTGTCTCTAGAAAGAAGACAAAGGTCATAAAAACTACAACAATGAAATGGCGCATTGGCGTAATTGTTCAAAGTTCAGAGGCAATGGTCTGTGAGGGAAGGGAGGTCCCTTGTTCGAATTCAGCTGATGAGATGATTTCTTTTGTAGAAATCAGATTTGTTAAAATGACAGTGGTCATTGATGTTAAAAACCATTCCAATTTCTTGTGTAGAAATTATGAGTTGAATGGGGGTAGTCAATGCTTTTTTTATAGAAATCGGACTAGCTAAAATAACTTTAGTCTTCATTGATAATTCTTATGTAGAAATTATGAGATGAATTGGATAGTCAATGATTTCTTTGTAGAAATAAGACTTGTTAAAGTCATTGATGTTGAAATCATTCTAATTTCTTGTGTAGAAATTATGAGATGAATGGGTAGTCAATGATTTCTTGGTAGAAATCAGACTCGTTAAAATGACTCTATCACTTGATGTTGGAGATGAATTGTGTAGTTAATGATTTATTTATAAAAATCAGACTTCAGTCTAGATGTGAAAATCATTATAATTTTCTTGTGTAAAAATTATGAGATTAATGGGTTGATAATGATTTTTATAAAATATATATATATAAATATATATATATATATATATATATAATATGATTTGTCTAAATGACATTAATCATGAATGTTGAAATCATTATAATATCTTATGTAGAAATTATGAAATGAATTGGGTATCCTAATCCACTCATATTTGTTTTGAGAGTGCATACTCGCTTCACGTCGATTAGTTCAAAACATGGCAATGTAAGTGCTTTGATTAAGACATGAAATATATTTGTAGTTATATTTAATTTGATTATGTATCTAAGTGATTATTAATATAAATCATGCATATTAGCTAATAATAGGATGATTCATGTTCATTCATAATAAATATGATCAT
>NC_061869.1:39655282-39745286 GCF_907164915.1 Impatiens glandulifera | reverse complement strand
TTATTTAAATAAAAGTGTAACAAAAAAAAGTAATTAAATGGGGTTTTGAATGTATGCATGCATTATAATTGACCTTTCGATTCTAGCTCATGGAAGATTGTTTTGTAATGTTGGATGCCGACCTCATTCCTACCACCCTTCAAGGATCCATCTACAATCAACATTTATACATATATAGAGAGTCATTTATGATATATACATATATATATATATTGTATAATAATAAAAAAAAAAATAATGTAGTTACTAGGCAATATTCCGCTCCATGAGATTGACATTCTGTAAGCATCCATGCCAATGCTGTTTAAGATATTAAAATCTTCCTGCAATAAGAGAAGATTTACTAAAAATAAATAAATATATATATATATATATATATATATATATATATATATATATATATATATATATATATATATATATATATATATATATATATATATATATATATATATATATATATAATATCTGTTCATTTATGTATGTGGAGAATCAAAATTTAAGTATAGATCACAAAAACTCATAATCTCATGGTTATATGTTCAAGTTTTTACAATCTAATTTTTTTGTATGACAATCTTTTATAATTTATGATTATGTATTCTGAGTATTAACATTTTTTGTTCAATATTTTAGTATGATTTTTTGCAAGAATGTAGACTAATGAAATGAATTTAACTTTTTTTTATTTATTAAAAAAGGGGTTCATTTCTAATGTTCTAAAAAGTTTAGATTTGACCCTACTTATGGGAATTTTCTCTTTTTAATAAAAGTTAAAAAATGTTAACATGGATGTTCAAGACATGATATATATCATGACTCATAAATTTATCACTTTCTTATATGTTGTTATTTCCTCATGTTGGCCTTGTGGCCTTTTGTTGGGATTCTTTAAATAAAATTTATAATATATAATATAATATCTTTGTGGTGATCTTAAATTTATATATATATATATAAAAGCATATTTTTTAATTGAAAATGTAAATAAATGAAATATAAGCATCTTAACAATATTTTAATGGAAATTGACTAAAATTGATTTGGATTAGTAGTTTTTAGAATTATTAAGTAATGGAAGATATTTGGTTTGAGAGATGGAGTCGTGCCTTTTTTCCTGGTAAACGATACAATCAAATGACAAGAAATTACAATGAGAGATTCAATAGTCAAAGTAGGGAAGCTAGAAAGTATCTCATATCAATCTTAGCTAATTATTTAAGATTCACATTACAAGATTAGTTTAATATTAGAAGAGAAAAAGCGTCCAATCACAATGAACATTTATCTCCTTATTATGAAAAGTTCTTACGTGATCAAGCTGAGAATGCCAGATTATATAACGTCCATCCACTTAACCGATTCGAGTTTTATGTGCATGACGGTGAATCTGATTATAAAGTTGACTTGAAAGGATTAAGTTGTAGTTGTAGGGTATTTGATGTATTTGGTCATCCATGCACTCATGCCCTGACTGCTGCCCGTACCCATAGATTGGATACATATGAGTTCTACTCAAGGTTACTTTATTTGCTCTTGAATCTATCTATCTAACTAACTAACCAATTTCTCACATGTTCAATTGTTATCTTTCAGGTATTATTACTCAAGTGATTTGTGGATCAATGCATATGCGGAGACATGCTATCCAGTTTATCATGAAGAGTATTGGGATATTTCAGAACATATCAAGCAACGAGTGTACCTTAAACCACCTGTTAAGGTTAAGAAAGGGCGACCTCAAACAAAACGTAGGTCATCCCAAGGTGAAATTTGTAAGGTACCGAGAAGATGTAGCTCCTGTGGTGGTCAAGGTCATAACAGGGCAACATGCAAATCAGTGATGCATGCACCCTCTACTACAAGAGCTGCAAGAGCATCATCATCTCAGCCGCTATCATCTTAGAATCCATCATCTCAACCACAAACATGAATATTATCTATGGTTTTTGATTTGAAAGTTGTATAAAGATTGTTGGTTTTTAATTACATAAATATTGTCTATGTTTTTTGTTTGAAAGTTGTATACAAATTGTCTAGTGCATCTAGGTTGGCCATAGCAATGACATACAGTGACTCACGCATATATATTACAAAATGTTAAACTCACGCATATTGTAATATGCGTGAGTCAAGTTGTAATATGCATGAGTAGTAACTGACGCATATTGTAATACGTG
Source organism: Impatiens glandulifera (assembly GCF_907164915.1). Taxonomy (NCBI): domain Eukaryota; kingdom Viridiplantae; phylum Streptophyta; class Magnoliopsida; order Ericales; family Balsaminaceae; genus Impatiens; species Impatiens glandulifera. The sequence continues at coordinate 39,743,106 of NC_061869.1, read as the reverse complement.
TGAGTAGGGTTGTAAACGAATCGAATCGATGCGAATATTACTATATTCGATTCGTATTCGTGAAACTATTCGAATATTCGTATTCGTATTCGAAATTTTTTCGAATAATTAATGTGATTCGTATTCGATTTGAAATTGATATTCGTATTATTCGATTCGATTCGAGTATTCGATTCGATTTTTTGAAAACATATTTTATACAATTTATTCGAAAATTTGAAAATTAATATTTTTACATAATATATAACAATATTCAATAAAATTACCTCAAAAAAATTAAATAATAATGTTCAAATTACGATTTTAATATTCAACTCCCAATACAATGCAATTCAAGCCATTAATTAAAACTTTCGCATAACATAACATAAACAATAGTTATCAAAAGAACATTTCATTAAAGTGGTTTGTAAATCAATATTCGTATCCTTCATGCCTTGCAAATCAAGTGGTTTGCAACATGACATTGATCGGTTGTTCTTGCTCCTAAACAAAAATAAAAATCAATTAAAAATTTATTTATTTATGAAAACATGCATATAACTCAAATAAATTATAAAATAAATAGAGAACTCACATATATCATAAGGGGTTTCTTGATCACATGAATTTGACGAACCCAATCTGCTCCACAAATCAACACTTGTACCATATCAGATGTTAACCTTGATCGATAAGGATCCAACACTCGCGTTCCTGCACTAAATGTAGCCTTTAATGCCACTGTATAATAAGCTAGCATAGCTAGAACATCACGAGCTAACTTGGATAGAATTTTAAACTTCAATTCTTGAGATTTCCACCAAGACAATGCATCCTCATCTTTAGTTCTAAAAACCCCTTCCTCCAAGTAAATATCCAAATCAACCTTCAGAGGATCGTGAACCTCAACAGTATCCAAATACCGATCAAACATAGACAAATTAAAAGGCACAAATTTTTTTTTAAACGTGGAGTTCGCACACGTAGAAGAACATTGTACTGAAGTAGTAGACTTTCGGGATCTTAATTGATCAACTTCAACATACTCAAAGAACAAGTTATATAATGCTTCTCGAACCTTCATCACATTTGTAAGTGCTTCAACCTCACTATATATGTTACCGAAAGCAAAATCAACCAACCTCATTTTGAACCTAGGGTCTAGTATGAGCTTTGGAAACTTTCTTTCTCTTTTTCCTTTCAAAATACCCCTTATCTTCCTCAACTTCATCATCTTTACCATCTTCCACATTTTTACCTTCTTCCTCAACTTCATCATCTTTACCTTCTTTCTTATCTTTCTCCCCATCAACATTCACATTCTCAATTCGTAAGGCACCATCACATTCATTATCATTTATCTCGATCATAGTTTTCTCCCCCTTTTATAACAAATATGTAATTAGAGCTTAAAATGTTAAAAAATATATCTATATTCTAAATAATATACAATATTTAATAGTCATATTAGATATGGGTTACAGCTGGTCAAGAAATACATGGCTGGAGAAGAAAAGGACTCACCAGAGAAATCACTAGAGTAGTGTCGAGTGGAGAAGACGACGAGCGGAGAAAAGAACTACATGGAGGCGGCGGCGGCAACGGCGACCTAAGTAACGTCGACTGGAGAAGAGAAGAGATGAGATGGAGGCGATGGTAGGTTTTGAGTGATTAGCAGTAGAATGACTAGATGTGGGTTTCAAGTTTTCAACCGAAGAAATATATATAAGTACTAGGGTTTTAGAATAAATCATATTTGTAAAATTAAAATTAATAAAATGGTATATATATAATATATATATAATCAAATATTTAATCGAATATTAGCGAATACCGAATCGAATATCTTGATTTTGTATTCGTATTATTTTATTAGTCGAATCGAATCGAATATTTTTATTCGAATTCGAATCACAAAATTACGAATACGAATATCAAAATTCGAATACGAATACCGAATCGAATCAAAAGTATTTGATTCATTTACAACCCTACGTGTGAGTAGTAACTAACGCATATTACAATATGTGTGAGTCATGTTGTAATACACGTGAGTAATAACTGACGCATATGAGTCATATTCGAATTTGCATGAGTGGTAACTGACGCATATTGTAATACGCGTGAGTCATAACTCACACATACGCATATTACACAACATTTTATGATACATATTACAACATTCATGGCTATAATGATGATGATAAACAATATTCAGTATTACACAACATGTTACAATAATAATTCAGTATTCAGTATAATATGTTACAACAATATTCAATATTACACATGTTAAACAATATTAACAACATATTACAACTTCATGGCTCTAAAATCTGGTGGAACAACCTGACTGCCCACTTTTCTCTATATAATTGGATATTTTTTGATATGCAATTTTCTAGACCAAGTTTAGCAGTCATGTACTCTATATACATTAATACAAAAACGCCACAGTCCCCGCTCCATTCTGCTTTTGGTACTTCATGATGTGGGATTCTCTTAAATCTTAAATTCTCATTTCTCATGTTAGGATACCTAGCCATTTCAAATTGAGACATTGCTTTATGAAGGAAGGGCGGAAACATCTCACAAATGGCTTTCATGAATTCTCCAAAATCGTCGGCATTGAAAATTGTCTGATCGCAATGATAAACATCAATTCTCCATTCTTGCAATCGAATAACACACAGTACCCAGTGTAGGTTGTCGAGGTTAAGGGGGAAGTAAACATCATCAACAGTGCTCCAATTGAGCATAATTTTATCTTCTCTACCCAAGTAGTAGTGGTAAATGGCTTCATCGAAAATATGGCCAGCTGGTTTAGAAGGATCAGCCGAGTTACAATCAAAATCGGCATAGGATGCATTACAAAGGGGCAAACTGGTAATCTAAGATGGTGAAATCCGACGGGTTCGTCATAGGGTAGGCGAATGCTCTTGCTCTTAGTAGAGAACATCCGGCATTCATCTCCACATCAGTTAGCCACCTATGTAACTTCAGAATTGTATTGAAGAATACATGGTCTAATTTGCCATCAAAGAGGTGGATCTTCTTAAATTCAGCCCATTTCGCCAACTCTTTCTTGAACTCTGTCTTCAATTTCTGATTACACTTCGAAATAGGATCGACAACAATCATTGGATCCTTCACCATGTTCTTTCTTGGACGAGGGACGGTGTAGGGACTAAGTAGAGCTTTCGACCTCGTCCTCTTTCTCTTAAATTGGATGTGGGATGCATCTTCCAATTCCACCACATCCTTCTCTATCTGCTTGTCCTTCTTATACTCTTCCTTCTTCTCCACAACGAAATGATCGTCCACCTTCTTCTGCACCACCTTCTTCCCCTTATGCACAATGAAATCATCGTCCACCTACAAAGAAATCATTGAATTAGGCAAAAACGCGACGTGAGAAATAGGCCAAATGCAAGAAATGCAAACAACATACCTCATTATCCTCCACATTCTCTTCCACTTTATGTTCCACCTTCTGTTCCACCTTCTGTTCAACCTTCTCTTCCACCTTCTCCTCCACATTCTCCTCCACATTCTCTTCCACATTCTTTTCCACCTTCTCCTCCACAAGAACATCAGCTTCCTCAACATTCCCAACATTGGATTTCCCATCAACCACATCAGTCTCCTCAACATTCCCAACATTGTCTTTCGCCACTAGCCCATCCTACAAAAAACACAAAAGTCTTTAATTAGACCAAATGTAAGAAATAGGACAAATGCAAGAATAATACAAACTGCGAGAAATATGCCAAATGCAAGAAATAGACCAAATGCAAGAAATGCATACCTCAATATTATGATCAGTCAACAAATCACGATCTCCATCTTTCTTCTCCTCCACAGGCCCATCATCGTCTTTCTCCGCATCCTACAAAAAAAATAAAAGTCTTTAATTAAACCAAATGCAAGAAATATGCCAAATGAAAGAAATGCATACCTCAATATTATTATCATTCAACAAATCACGATCTTCGTCTGTCTTCTCCTCCACAGGCCCAACATTGTCTTTCTCTCCATCCTACAAAAAAAACAAGTCTTTAATAAGACCATACAATAGAAATGCACCAAATGCAAGAAATGCACCAAATGCAACAAATGCACCAAATATAAGAAATGCACCAAATGCAAAAAATGCAAGAAATGCACCAAATGCAATCAATGCACCAAATGCAAAAAATAAACCAAATGCACCAAATGCAAGAAATGCACCAAATGCAAGAAATGCACCAAATGCAATAAATGCACAAAATGCAATAAATGCACAAAATGCAAGAAATGCACTAAATGCACCAAATGCTAGAAATACATACCTCAATATTATCATGAATCAACAAATCCTCAATACACACATCGTCATTTTTGTTCTCCTCCACAAACTCATCATTGTCTTTCTCCCCATCCTACAAAAAAAACAAAATTCTTTAATTAGACCATACAATATAAATGCACCAAATGTAAGAAATACATACCTCAAATTTATCATCATTCCAATGTTCAATATACACATTCACCTTATCCAAATCTTGCTCATTCACCTCAAAATCTTCCTCATTCTCCTTCTTTTTCTCTGTTAAATCTTCCTCATTAAATCTTCTCCTTCTCTGTTCCTCCCTTAGTGTGGCTAATAATATGCTAAACTCTTGTTATAGTGGTTTAACATCTCTTTAATGAGAATTATTTCAGTTCTTATTTCAGTTTTGAATTCATTTAGCTCCTTCGTAAGTTCATCCAAGCTACATATATCCTAGGGAGTTGTTGTTGTTGGAGTCGTGGGAGAGGATTCTTCGTCTTTTCTACTCATGGCGCTCTCGACATAATAAGAGTCGTTGGTGCTAGTGCTAGTGTTGAGGGTAGGGTTGCGGGTTCTTCTACTCGTGGAAGGTTTGGCTTTGGCAGGAGTAATTTGTCTTTTCTTCCTCATGACAGGTTTATGAGGAACTACATCGTCAATATCTCCAAATTTCCTCTTTCTGCAATCAAGATCAAAAAAGACATCATAAACATTACCTCCCATATTTTCAAAGTCATCCTCAACATATAATATCTTCTCTTCATCAGACAATTCCATTTTCTTAACAATCTTTCCATGTAGGGCAGTGTGAAGATCAAAGGCGGTGTTCTTCCTCTTGGATTTGTACTGTATTATCCTTGGGTAGACAAGCTCTTGCGTTTGAAGCATCGTTTTAATTGCAATATTGGGGACAAACGTTTGGATAACCTCATAGGTCCACAGTTGTAAGGCTAGTGCGAACCCATATACGTTATAAGAAACATCGACATATTTGTCTTTGTTCTTCTTCCCCAAAGAATCATTCTTCTGCAGATATAGCAACCTGTAGCGATTAAGGTCCTTGGTCAAACCCTTTATGGTTGCTCTAAAAGACACCTTTCCCCATGGAAAATTGAGGAAGGTGTCGATGTCATCGACCATGCTGAGGAGTTTGATATTTATTATCCTCTGCGGGTCAAAGGAAAAGAGATAATGGGAAACTAGGTATACCAGCCCTAATTTCCATGCATCTTCCCTATTAGAGCGGGACACAAATTTTGAATGAAGGTATGTTGTTCTAATAAGTGGATTACTTTTAAAATATTTAACAACCAAAGTTGGAGATTCTTCAACCTGATTGAAAATCGTTTCCTCCGTAAGGAGCCTCCCAAAATTGAGACCTGTGACCAATGCAAACTTCTTCATCCTGAAGCACAACTCTTCTCCATTCACAAGGAACTTCATCTCTATAGAATTTAAGCTAGACTTCCTGAGGAGCATTTGGTGTATAATCGTTCCTGAGAAACGCAGTAACGGGTGCCCTTTCAATAAGAATATGAATTGGGTTTGCTCTACCCTTTCAGTTAGATTCATTGACGCAAACTTGGCGGCAATATTTCCCATATTGGTTTTCCATGATACCCTTCCAACAAACTCAATAATTATGGTGGACTCCATCTACAAAACAAGGAACAACATGGGAGTAAGCAAATCGAGAAAATTATAATTACCTAAATTATTGGCAAACTATTTCAAATAAGGTCTAAGTTTCCCAGTTTCATATTGCACATCATACTGCAACCAAAATCATGTTAAAACTAGTTGTCTTATTAGTTTTTAATAATCCAAAATCACTAATAGAATTAACCATTGAGAAATTCTTGCAAATCAACAGTTCTAAATACATTAATCATGTGATGTGTCATTTCTTAATATAACAACTCAAGCAACATCAAAGAATACACCAAAATGGCATTTCTTAACAAGAACATAACAAACAAGAAATTATTAAACGAGAAATGAATGAATAAACGAGAAATGCATGCATGTAGAATAAGAACACTAATATAATACTTGTCATATACCCTAAAAGCATTTACACACATAAATGAAACCAGAACCAAACCCTAAACTTAAATACATCAATATCCATCAATATAAACGGTATAATAGACATCAAAACCTAAACTTAAACCAAACTTAAACCTTAAGCCCTAAACTCACCTAAATATATTGAAGAGACGGTGGAAAGTCGATGATGTCTAAGAGACAGTGAAAAGTCGATGATGTTGGATGAGGAACGATGATGTTGAACGAGGTTGATCGATGATGTTGAACAAAGTTGGAATGGAAAGTCTGCAGTTGTAAAGTCAGCAGTTTTGGAAGTTGGGGTGGGAGGGAGAATCGGGGGGTTTGTTTTAAATTAGGACCAAAAAGTTATATATACGACGAAGGACGAGAATCGTCATTCACGCGTTTCATCTAAAACGCGTGAATTGATTGACGCTTTTAAGATGAAAAGCGTGAATGACACTTTTCGTAAATTAAAAAACGAAAAGTGTCATTCACACGTTTTCATCTAAAATGCGTTAATCAACTCACGCGTTTTAGATGAAACGCGTGAATGACGATTCTCGTAAATGAGCGTAAAATCAGGCGCCCGGGGGGTATTTCTGACATTTCGCGGGGCAAAAGGGTTCTTTTTGCCAACATTAGCATGCGCGGTCCTTTTTTGAAATTTCACCTGTTATGGGGGCCATTTCATCAAATTTCCCGAACAAATAACAATTGAAATTAATACAGACATAATTCACATTTTTTCTTTCTTAAATTTTTTTATTTTTCGTGTGAGTTTGTTTGAGTGTTAACTAAGTGTTTAAAAACTTTTTAATAATTTTTGTGAAGCATTTAAGACCTGGTATGTAAACTCTAACTTTAGAATTTTTTTTTATAGTTTATTTTTTTTAAAATTGTTTGTTAAGATTTACTACTGATAGAAAAATTAAGTAAGTTAATTTTCAAACAGGCCACACATTACAATTTTTTAATATTTATTCTAAATAATCAAAAAGGGAGAAATTGATAGAAAATAATTGTTATAATTTATGAAAAGTTTAATGAGTTCAAATATATATGTTAAACCGCTAAGTTATATCAAGTATATTAATTAGTTTAAATATAATAAGAGGTTGTTGTAGCGTAGTGGTAAACAGCTCTGCCTGTCACACAGGTTCGGTTGTTTGTCTTCGGTTTGAAGTAAAAGCAACCGTTTGGCCAAGAAGTTCAGTCAACCGGTTGGTCAACTGGAGTTCAGTTAGGAGATCGATCAACCGGTTCGTCCAAGAAGCTCAGTCAGCCGGTTGGTCAACCGGAGTTCAGTCAAGGAGTCCGGAACCGTTCAGTAAAGTTCAGTCAAACCGGATTGGTCAACCGACACTTAATGCAGCCGCTCAGTCATAAATGTTCCGGTTGATTAAATGCAGCCGCTCAATAATAAATGCTCCGGTTATTAAGTGAGCCGCTCCAATCATAAATATGTTCCGGTTATTAAATGCAGTCGCTCAGTCATAAATGTTCCGGTTGATTAAATGCTATCAAGCTCCGGTTATTAAATGGGTTATTAAATGAGTAATCCAAATCCAGAAGCAATCTCCAAGCAGCAGGTAGCTGTCAGGCATGCTTGTTCAAATCCAGAAGCAATCTCCAGGCAGCAGGTAGCTGTCAGGCATGCTTGTTCAAATCCAGAAGCAATCTCCAGGCAGCAGGTAGCTGTCAGGCGACCGGCTAAGTGCATGTCTGCCATGTGTCCAACATGCAAACCGGCTAAGCGCATGTCTGCCATGTGTCCAAATTGATCTGTCCAAGAGGGAAGGCGTGCAAGCCTCTTGATCATTACCGGGAGAGAGAAAATATGACCGTTGTCATACTTTTCATATAAATAGAAGGCAAGGAAGAAGTAGCGAAAAAATCAAGCAAGAAAATCATTCAATACAATTCAAGTGATAAGATTCTAGAGAGATAAACTTGTATATTCAAAACCGGTGTGTCTAAAACCGGAAGCTTTCTATACTGTGTTGTGTTGAGTTGTTGTATTACATCAAAGAGTGAGTTTGGTGTAACCGACGAGTAGCGAAGTTGGGCTCGACCGGAGGTATTGTTATAACTATAAAAGTTAGTGGAGATCCTTCTCATAATCTGAGAAGAAGGGGTGACGTAGGAGGGTTTGCTCCGAACATCCATAAAAAATCTTGTCTCGTGCCTTGTATTTATTTCCCGCTTATTTACTCCAAAACCGAAATACGTTAACCGAAATATAATCCTACTCCAATAATCAAAACCGGTCTATACATACTCCTTAAACCGACTCCTCATAAACTTCATCCGAATCGTATTCGTTGCTTCAGATTGAAACGGACATTTCCGCACTTGAACTCGGTTCAAGAGTCTGTGACAATCTGTGTAGTGTTAAGAGCGGTTTTAGTCTTTAACCGGACTATCACCAGAGTGGTGTGTGTGTTGTAAGCGGCCACCCTTCCTGAAAACGGAAACACCCCGGTCCTCCAAGGGCGTCCCCGATCCTAACAAGTGGTATCAGAGCGAGGATCTTAACACTCAAGCAACCGAATACCATCATGTCTTTCATCAACGAGCCCCCCATGTTCTGCATCGAAGAATATGTTGATTGGAAGATACGGATGGAAGTGCATTTGGCCTCACAAGACGATGACATGTGGTATGTTATTACCAATGGTCCGATAAAGATTGATAAGCCAAGATACAAATGGACGACGGAAGATAAGAAGATGAATAACTTGGATAATGTTGCCAAAAACATTTTGTTCAAGTCGTTGGACAGAAACATGTTTAGTAAGATCAAGCTGTGCTCTTCTGCTAAAGAAATTTGGGAGAAGTTGATCCAACTGTGTGAGGGTAGCGACCAAATAAAGGAGAACCGGAAAGATCATAAGGCTCTGATAGCTTATGAAATCAATAGCAAATGGGCCGATAACGATTCAGACGACTCATCATCTAGCGACGGCGATGATAAAGTTGATGCATGCTTCATGGCTGAGAAAGAATCTGAGGTATTTGATTTCTCTTCTGAAGAATTTACTAAAGAAGACTTAGTTATTGCACTCAACGACATGGTCGATGAGTTCAAAAAATTGGTTGTTTTAATACCGACCCAAACAAAATATGAAACCGGAAAGTCAAGTGGTACCGTTGGTGAGCCAAGCGGAACCGAGACTTACGAACCGGTTGGACTATCCTTAGAGAATGAGAAGCTCAAGGAGACAGTCCAATCGTTAACAGAAGAAAATGAGAGAATTAAATATGTCACGGCTTCTTGGAAGAGATCTAGTGAAGCGGTAAGGCAGATGTCTAATTACCAAAGACATCCCAAATGTAAATTTGGTATTGGTTATAACAAATCCGCCACTCACAAGCATTCCAACGAGATGAAACTCACAAAAGACAATCTTCCTTTCATAAGATTTGTCAAGAGTTCATCAACCGAAAATGAGGAAGAATGTTATCTAAAACCGGAAAAAGAAATAAAATATGTAAGTCCAACTGACTCGGAAAAATGGCTTCATCCTGAGAGAAGGAAATCCAACCGGCCAGCAGGTAAACAAACCGATCAACGACCACATATAATTAATCAAAAGTTACCACAAAATAAGACACTCTTAGGACAACAAAAAGATGTCAAGCCAAGCACCGGAAAAGTAATTAGAACAATAACCGGGAAAGTTATCCGACTTATTAAAGTCTGGATTCCTAAGGGACTAATAAGCCACGGACCCAAAGAAAAATGGGGACCAGATTCTCTATTGTCTATAAATGCAGGTAAATCAAGACAGAAGCTTGGAAGAGACATCATGGCATCCGGACAGCCGGCTGCTGACGAACACCTCATATGAAGGGAACAAGCATGAAGTGGCTAACATCCTCACAAAGCCACTTCTCGAGTCTAAGTTTTCTTCCCTTAGAAATATTTTAGGATTTTTAGATTACAAAATTTGTTAAAAAAAAATTCTCCTTTAAACCAAACCGTTTTCCCAAAAACCGGCCAAACAAGTGTAAGCTCTTTAAAACCGGCCAAACAAATATAAGATTTTTAAAAACCGGCCACACATTACAAGTTTTGAATATTTATTCTAAATAATCAAAAAGGGAGAAATTGATAGAAAAATTAAGTAAGTTAATTTTCAAACAGGCCACACATTACAATTTTTGAATATTTATTCTAAATAATCAAAAAGGGAGAAATTGATAGAAAATAATTGTTATAATTTATGAAAAGTTTAATGAGTTCAAATATATATGTTAAACCGCTAAGTTATATCAAGTATATTAATTAGTTTAAATATAACAAGAGGTTGTTGTAGCGTAGTGGTAAACAGTTCTGTCTGTCACACATTTGACTAGGGATCAAATCCCACTGGCTGCAAATAATATTTAAAGTTTTTTGCTGTTTCAGGGAAATTGAGCAAAATCCATTCGGTTGGAAATGTATATATACCGTTCGGTTGTTTGTCTTCGGTTTGAAGTAAAAGCAACCGTTTGGCCAAGAAGTTCAGTCAACCGGTTGGTCAACTGGAGTTCAGTTAGGAGATCGATCAACCGGTTCGTCCAAGAAGCTCAGTCAGCCGGTTGGTCAACCGGAGTTCAGTCAAGGAGTCCGGAACCGGTCAGTAAAGTTCAGTCAAACCGGATTGGTCAACCGACACTTAATGCAGCCGCTCAGTCATAAATGTTCCGGTTGATTAAATGCAGCCGCTCAATAATAAATGCTCCGGTTATTAAGTGAGCCGCAACAATCATAAATATGTTCCGGTTATTAAATGCAGTCGCTCAGTCATAAATATTCCGGTTGATTAAATGCTATCAAGCTCCGGTTATTAAATGGGTTATTAAATGAGTAATCCAAATTCAGAAGCAATCTCCAGGCAGCAGGTAGCTGTCAGGCATGCTTCAAATCCAGAAGCAATCTCCAGGCAGCAGGTAGCTGTCAGACATGCTTGTTCAAATCCAGAAGCAATCTCCAGGCAGCAGGTAGCTGTCAGGCGACCGGCTAAGTGCATGTCTGTCATGTGTCCAACATGCAAACCGGCTAAGCGCATGTCTGCCATGTGTCCAAATTGATCTGTCAAAGAGGGAAGGCGTGCAAGCCTCTTGATCATTACCGGGAGAGAGAAAATATGACCGTTGTCATACTTTTCATATAAATAGAAGGCAAGGAAGAAGTAGCGAAAAAATCAAGCAACAAAATCATTCAATACAATTCAAGTGATAAGATTCTAGAGAGATAAACTTCTATATTCAAAACCGGTGTGTCTAAAACCGGAAGCTTTCTATAATGTGTTGAGTTGTTGTATTACATCAAAGAGTGAGTTTGGTGTAACCGGCGAGTAGCGAAGTTGGGCTCGACCGGAGGTATTGTTATAACTATAAAAGTTAGTGGAGATCCTTCTCATAATCTGAGAAGAAGGGGTGACGTAGGAGGGTTTGCTCCGAACATCCATAAAAAATCTTGTCTCGTGCCTTGTATTTATTTCCCGCTTATTTACTCCAAAACCGAAATACGTTAACCGAAATATAATCCTACTCCAATAATCAAAACCGGTCTATACATACTCCTTAAACCGACTCCTCATAAACTTCATCCGAATCGTATTCGTTGCTTCAGATTGAAACGGACATTTCCGCATTTGAACTCGGTTCAAGAGTCTGTGACAATCTGTGTAGTGTTAAGAGCGGTTTTAGTCTTTAACCGGACTATCACCAGAGTGGTGTGTGTGTTGTAAGCGGCCACCCTTCCTGAAACCGGAAACACCCCGGTCCTCCAAGGGCGTCCCCGATCCTAACAACTACTAATATGGTTTCAAAAATTTTGAATAAATTTAATTTATTCCATTAATTTTATATTAAAAATACTCAATTTTAAATTTTAAAATTTAAAAACGATTTTTTTTTCCTTGAGTTTATGGTTAAGATTAAAATGGGAACCCAAAAAGTAAAAAAAAAAAAAAAAAAAAAAAAGCCAATTACTATTTGGGGCTTGAAACTTGAAGCGTTTTGATAGTTTTTATGTGTTTGTACTTTGAGTTCAGCCATTTAGAGCTCCAACTATAATATTTCTTGCCATTTGAGGCTTTTCATCTAACAGACGTTTATTCCGTCAATTGTAATTTAGGTGACATTTCATCTAACAGACGTTTAATTGCCAACTATATTTTAGAATCAAACAAATCCTACTCTCTCTCTCTTTCTCCTTCCACGTGTCATTGGTTCTCTCTCCCTCCAACGAGTTTCTCTTTTTTTTCATCCTATTCTATCCATCTCCAACTAGTTCTTTAGCATCTCAACGATTTAGGTTTTAAATTTTGTTTCTTTTAACTTAGTTTGATCTAGTGTTGGATTGATAGTTCGATCTCAAATTATTAGGGTTTTTTCTTTGTTCCTCTATAACGTTCTAGTATACCCTTCATCGATCGGATTCCACAGACCATTCAGCAAGTGGAAAGAGAAATGGATCAATCCTAGCATAACATCATCTTAAAGCATCATCATAATAATAATTGTGCTACCAACAACAATGATACTTCGAGTCTTGTTCTCTTCAAGTGGACTCCCGTGACTTAGAGCCAAAACAATGGCAGCAAGGGTTCCACAACAGATGGCTCCATTATTGTCGAAGATTCTAATATTTTATTGGACTTAATTACATTTGGGTTTGAAAGCTATGATCATGGATACAAAGATAGATGACCAGGGCGGAGCCACACTTAGGGCTACCAAGGCTATCTGTGACGATATAGGGAATATTTGGAGAATTGAAAGAAGGGGATGAGAAGACAGTAAGAAGAGTTGCAAGAAGAAGGAAGAAACCAAGAAGACACAAGGTGAGATGAAAATGTAACTTCATAGAAAAAATTAGTCAATAATACACTGATGGATCAAAGCTATATAAATAGCTTTGTAATCTGATAACTTTTGTTTTTAATTAAAAGAATAATAACTTTATTTAATTTTATCATAACTTCAGGGACTATTTTATATTTATATAATATATTAACATTAGGTTTAGGTTTCATTTGTTAGACAGCCGTTTCTCTCTTTGAGTCTTTGAGTCTTCGCCGCTTCTTCTAGGTTTACTCCTTTCAACTCTTCTTACAGGTACATCTTTCAACTCTTCTGTTACAGGTACATCTTTCAACTCTTCTGTTACAGGTACATCGAGGGATTGAGCAATTATATTCGTTACAATACTCCCTCCATTTGAAGGCGGACGACCACGGCGCCTTCTTCGTCTCCCTTTGGTTTTCCAGCTAAGATCTGGATAATCTGTCGCAATCTGGTCAGCATCTTCCCAGCAAGCATTATCAGGTTCGTTGTCGCTTCTTTGAACTAATATTTGGTGAATTGTCTCTCCGTTTCTCAAAGTAAATCTTTCATCTAATATTGCTGTCGGTATATGTGTAGAATCGTTTATGTCTGATAGATCTGAAGTTGTGAGATTATTCCCGATTAGTTTCTTCAATTGCGAGATATGAAAGACGTTGTGAATTTTGGCATTGGGTGGAAGTTCAATTCGATACGCTACCTGACCAACCTTGTCAATGATCTTGAATGGACCATAAAATTTAGGTCGAAGTTTGTGATGCCGTTCCTGAGTCATTGTAAGCTGTCGATATGGGTGAGCTTTCAGGTATACTTTTTCTCCTACTTCCAGTACTGCAAATTTGTGTTTTTTATCATAATTTTGTTTCATCCTATTTTGTGCTCTTAAGAGGTGGAACTTGGCTAAACTAATTGCTTTTTCTCGTGCTTGCAGGCTTCTGTCTACATTTTCGTTAGTGGAGTCCCCTGCTAAGTATGGTACATGAACGGGAGGAGGGTGACCATATACCAGTTCAAATGGAGATACACCAATTGCTGAATGAAAATTTGTGTTGTACCACCATTCCGATAAAGGTAACCATTTAACCCACGAATTTGGTTGTTGTCCCACCATACATCTAAGATATGTCTCTAAACATTTGTTAATGATTTCCGTTTGTCCGTCTGTTTGTGGATGATAGGCTGTAGATAAAGCTTGAGTAATTCCTTGTAGTTTTAAGAATGCTTTCCAAAATGAACTTAAAAACACTTTATCTCTATCGCTTATTATGACTTGAGGCATTCCATGTAACCTGAAAATAGAATCAAGAAAAACAGTAGCAATTGTTTGGGCAGAATAAGGATGTTTAATTGGCATAAAATGTGCCATTTTTGAAAGTCTATCAACAACTACAAATATAACAGTTTTGCCTTGAGATTTAGGTAACCCTTCTATAAAATCCATAGATATTTCAGTCCAAATAAGATTAGGAATAGGAAGAGGTTGCAAAAGACCATTAGGGAGTGTATTACTAGTTTTATTGATTTGACAAATATTGCAATTTCGAATAAATTCTCTTATATCTTTTAACATTCCTTTCCAAAAATAGGCCAATTGCATTCTTTTGGAAGTTGCAAGCACTCCAGAATGTCCTCCCACAGGGGAAGAATGCATAGACTCAATTAATTCCTGTCTTAATCTTTTATTGTAACCAACTACCAATTTGCCATTTCTTCTAAGTTGGTTGTCTAGGTAGGTAAAATCTGGATGAGAATTTGGATTGTTTTTTAAGTCTAAAATTATCCCTTGCATATTTATGTCAGTTGTCCATGATTCTGTAATTTGGTCAATAATAGGAGATTGGTATATAGAGAAAGCCCACAATTGCCCTTCTCTTCTTGAGAGGGCATCTGCCACTATGTTTTCCTTTCCTTTCTTGTACATAACTGTAAAATCAAATCCTAATAATTTGTAGAGCCACTTTTCTTGACTAATTGTATGAATTCTTTGTTCTAAAAGGTATTTAAGGGGCTCATGATCTGTTTTTATGATGAAAGGTTTAAATTGTAGATAGGACTTCCATTTTTTAACTGCAAATATTAAAGCTAATAGCTCTTTTTCGTATGTAGGTAATAGTTTGTTAGAATGAGCTAAAGCTTTGCTAATGTAAGCAATTGGTCTATTTTTTTGTATGAGAACTGCACCCATGCCTACATTACTTGCGTCAGTTTCTACTATAAATGTCTCTTTAAAATCTGGGAGTCCTAGAACTGGGGGTGAACACATGGCATTTTTAAGATTTGTAAAAGCTATTTCTGATTCGTTGGTCCATTTAAAACTGTCTTTCTTTAATAAATTCACTAAAGGTTTAGCTATAAGACCATAATTACAAATAAATCTTCTATAGTACCCTGTTAGACCTAAAAAGCCTCTTAAAAGTTTAAGCGTAGATGGTATAGGCCAATTTTGCATAGCACTTATCTTATCAGGATCAGCCTCAACTCCTTGAGCAGAAATAATATGTCCCAAATAGTCTATCTTTTTACATGTAAATGTACATTTAGATCTCTTTAAAAACAGATTATGATGTTTTAAGGTATCAAAAACTATTCTTAAGTGCATTAGATGATCATGCCATGTTATACTATAAATCAATATATCATCAAAGAACACTAATATAAATTTTCGAAGATAAGGCTTAAATATAGTGTTCATTAAACTCTGAAATGTAGAAGGAGCATTAGTAAGACCAAATGGCATAACAAGAAATTCATATAGTCCTTCATGTGTTCTAAAAGCTGTTTTGTGAGTATCATTAGGGCTCATTCTAATTTGGTGGAATCCTGCTGTAAGATCAAGCTTAGAATATATTTGACTATCATGTAATTCATCTAAAAGCTCCTCTATAATTGGAATAGGAAATTTATTCTTAATCGTCATATGATTTAATTTACGATAGTCAACACATAAACGCCAAGTGTGATCTTTTTTCTTGACCAGAATAATTGGTGCTGCAAAAGCACTATGACTATGTTTAATAATTCCTTGTTCCAACATTTCAGATACCAATTTTTCTATTTCTGTTTTTTGTATTGCAGAGTATCTGTATGGACTAAGACTAATTGGAGTTGATCCCTCTTTTAGGTGGATACAATGATCATGTGGTCTATGTGGAGGTAATCCTTTTGGCTCTTGAAATAGTTCTTGGAATTCGTCTAACATTGAATCAAGTTTTTCCTTAGGTAAGTCATATTCATTATTTGTGGCTAAGGAATAAAAATGAGGTTTGAAAGGTTCATCAATTAGTATAGTAGTGGGTCTCTTATATTTGTTAAAATTATGAGCTCCTAAAATACTACAGATTTCAGCATCAGAATTTCCTCTAAGAGTGACTCTACCATTTTTATGTAAGAATGAGAATTTTTGGTGTAAAAAATCACAATGTATGTCTGAAAGTGACACCAACCATTCAATGCCTAATATAACATCATATTTAGGCATTGTTAGTACTCTAAGATCTGTCATGAATTCATAATCCTGTATAGTGCATAATATCTGTTGATACATAAGACAGCTAGGTAATTGATTTCCATCAGCAACAGATACTGAAAAGGTAGATGTCTTAATCAATTTGTCTTTAATATGAGGAAGCCATTTAGAATTTATGAAATTATGTGTACTTCCTGAATCGATTAGTATTTCAACATTTATTTTTCCTATTTTTCCAGGAAGACAGAGAGTTCTATATGATGATGGACCATTGATAGCATTCAAGGATATTCCCGATAATTCATCAACATCTTCAGCTAGTGGATCATCTAATTCAGGTTGTGATTCATCTATAAGTTCAGAGTTTTCCAACATATAAAATTCTCCTTTACATTTATGAGTAGAATTAAATTTTTCAGTACAATAATAACACTCATTTTTTGCTCTTTTTTCTGCCATAAACTTGGGATCCAATTTCTTATAATCCTTTCTACGATTATTATTATTCCATTGAAATTTTGTTGGCTTAGGAGTAGGTAATAAGGGAGGTCCATTATTATGTAGATAGACTTTTAAAGAATCATATGTTGCTTCTTGAACTCTAGCCATTGCCATAGCATCATTCAATGAATTAGGATGTAAAAGTCTAACAGAATTAGCAATTTCTTTCCTTATTCCACCTAAGT
This sequence comes from Impatiens glandulifera, assembly GCF_907164915.1. Lineage (NCBI taxonomy): Eukaryota > Viridiplantae > Streptophyta > Magnoliopsida > Ericales > Balsaminaceae > Impatiens > Impatiens glandulifera. The sequence goes on along the minus strand of NC_061869.1, from coordinate 39,725,771 downwards.
AACAGTTTAGCATGTAATCATTCGGCATTAGGGGAAGCCTATATGAAATCTCAATAAATTTATCGTTATGCTCATTAATTGGACCGACTTGTTTGAGATTCATTAGTTCACCCATAGGATCATCAAAAATTGTGTGTCCAAATTTTTTCTTAATTTCTGTTTTAAGAAAATCCCAAGTAATAACAAAATTTGCATCTAAATGATTTCGAAAATTTGTATACCATAATCTTGCCTTATCTTTGAAATGTAGACGAGCAATTCTTGGCTGAATATCAAGAGGAGTATTATCGACTTCAAAAAACTCTTCAGCTGCATAAATCCATCCATCAACATCATTGCCGTCGAATTTAGGAAAGTCGATTCTGGTGAAACTTTTGTGTATATGGTAAGGTCTATTATTCCTATCTCTTGGGTTACGATCATAATTGTTGACATCATAGAATTCTCGTTGTTCTTGAGGATTGTGATGACGTCTCCCATCTCGATCCGGATTGCCTGCAGGTTGTTCTTGAGGATCGTGATGACGTCTTGCATCCCGATCTTGATTATCTTTAGAAAGTTCATCAAGTCTTGATAATATTTGTTTCATCGTTTCCTCGGTTCTTGTTTGTTGTTCTGTCCATTTGGATTCAAATTTGTATACTAAATTCTCGGTATGCTCAAGCATTTTGATTTGCTTATTTACCTTTTCGTTGAGCACGTTGACACGAATATATAAATCGTCTGTTTCTGTATTTGATTCTTCAGGATCTGATCTTGATCTAGTTCCCACCATTTTGAACTGATCTTGAAGTTGCTTCTTGATGAGTAAAAAAAAATTGCACAGATTTGAATGAGGTCGGAGGGTCTTTTAGCTCTGATACCAATGTGACGATACTAGGGAATATTTGGAGAATTGAAAGAAGGGGATGAGAAGACAGTAAGAAGAGTTGCAAGAAGAAGGAAGAAACCAAGAAGACACAAGGTGAGATGAAAATGTAACTTCATAGAAAAAATTAGTCAATAATACACTGATGGATCAAAGCTATATAAATAGCTTTGTAATCTGATAACTTTTGTTTTTAATTAAAAGAATAATAACTTTATTTAATTTTATCATAACTTCAGGGACTATTTTATATTTATATAATATATTAACATTAGGTTTAGGTTTCATTTGTTAGACAGCCGTTTCTCTCTTTGAGTCTTCGCCGCTTCTTCTAGGTTTACTCCTTTCAACTCTTCTTACAGGTACATCTTTCAACTCTTCTGTTACAGGTACATCTTTCAACTCTTATGTTACAGGTACATCGAGGGATTGAGCAATTATATTCGTTACACTATCCTTCCGGGCTATCCTTCCACCTTATACTATATATATAGCCCGGAGGCCCAATCAACTCCATCCTAATATACTATTACTATATAATCTATTTATTTATAATTAAATAAAATCTTAATTTATTAATTCCTAAACAAACCATCAAAAGATCTCAATGATTAATACTAATATATTATATAATATATTTATTCCTAATTAAACAACATACTAATTTATTAATTCCTAAGCACAATTATATATAATAAATAATCTATATATTTCTAATGAAAAAATTCTCTAATTTAGTCGGTCATATTTAAATTTGTTGACCCAATCACTTTAAAATTTATATATAATTTATTTAGCCTAATTAAAAAATATATCCATAAATCCTAGTTTAAAATTTTGAATTTTTTTCACTAACCCTTAAGTCCTTATAATTTATAGGGCTAAAACTACGGTATTCTATTGATTTATATTGAAATTTAATCTCTCACCAGGTTATAATTCAATTTTATATTCTTTGCGTCTATGTGAATCGTTTTTATATTTTTCAAGTTTGAACAAAATCATTTGAATGACAAGTTGACCCATTTAGTTTTAATTCTACATGTTTCAACAACAACTACAAAATGAACATTTTTTGCAATAAAAATTAAAAAATGTTTATCCTAATTATAAAATAGAAGATTTTCTCATAGTCATAGTTTCCATGATCATATTCATTTAGAGAAATTTTAATTCAAGTACATACTCAAATTCTATTATTAATGAATATTATTTTTGTAAAAATCATAAATCTTAACTTTAATAGTAAATTCGGGGTATATTTTAAATGGTATAAATGTTTCTATTATTGTGTTATATAATTGTTTTTTAAAAATTTTGTAGTCCGGGTAGATTTTAAATTATGGCTCCGCCAGTGTAGATGACGATATTGATGAAATTGAAGAACATAATTCTAGTGGTATGAAATATTGATGAATATGCGCAGTTTAATCAAACAAAACTTGGAAAAACATAAGAAAAAATGAATGGAAGATGAAACAGACTGAAAGAAGGGACAACCTATGAGATGTAGAGGAAGAAAGAGAATATATAAGATTTGTTTGTTTTTAAAATCTAGTGTTAAATTAATATTATGGAATGCCACGTCACTTAAAAATTGACAGAATAAAGTCTGTTAACGGAAAAGTCCTATATGGTAAAATGTTTGATAGTTCGAGCCTTAAATGACTCGACTCAAAGTTCGAGCCCTGTTTGATACAAACGTCTCAAGTTCGAGCCCTAAATAGTAATTGGGACGATTAAAAAGTGATTGCGTATTTTTTATGTGTTGGAGATCGAAGATGAAGTCCGCAAACCACGCCAGGTCCGCATCTGGGCTAGGACCCCAAATTCGGCCCATCAACCTTTAAGTTTTATTTATGTGATTTTATTTTTAATTATATTTGTTTTTTTTATTTATACATTAAAAATGTCTTGAACCATATTAATAAAATAAAATTAATAATAAAATAATATTTTTAACAATGATAAATTTTCTTATTTTTATTTACTTTCAATTTTTAATATTTTATTTCTTTTTCGTTTCATAAATTAACTGTAAAATCTTTAAAATTTTATAGGTTGATTTATTTATAATCATAAATTCATTTATGTATATAATAAAATTTTAATTTGTCTTCATTATTTTCTCATTTTTCTAATGTTTAAGGTTTAGTTTATTTAATGTAAATAATTATTATTATCCTCAACAAAAAATTATTTAATTTAAATACATATCATTTCCTTTAAAGTTAGTCTTCTGACATAGTCTAAATATTTTAGACCTGTTTAGAATTTAAAAAATAAATAAATTAAAATAAGTGTAAAACATTTCTTAAAGATGTCAAAAATATTGGAAATAAAGACTATTTTCTAACGAGACACGTGAGACATAATATCAAGTTTTTTCTAATGTGTAATCATGCACCAAACCCTTAAAAAATCTCTTTTACAATAGCGTTATTGTTTTCCACGCCAAAATATTAGTTTTCTTAATATTGTGAAAAATATTAGATGAAAATTTAATATAAATAATTATTATTTTTTAAATATTTTAGACTAGATAGAATTTGAAAAATAAATAATTTAAAATAAGTGTAAAACATTTCTAAAAAAATCAAAATATTAAGAGTTAAGACTTTTTGTAACGGTCATGTGAGACATAACACCGATACTCTTTTTCACGTGTAACAAAGTATTGAGCCCTAAGGAATTTCTTTTCCAATAATGTTGTTATTTTACACGCAAAAAAATTTCTTTTCCTAATTTTTATAAGAAAATTAGATGGCGACTCATAAGTCCGAACGTTTTCTAACAAATTCACGGATTTGATTTCATTTTTATTTCAAAATTTTGAAAAGAAATTTATTATTTTATATCTATTTCTAAAATTCCAAAATCGCATATCTTTCGTGGCTATGTTTTAAACACATATAATAATATATTGAGCAAAATCACGGGAAAAATATTGAAAGAAACACTATTATATGAAGCAAAGTTTAATATTTAAAGAACAATACTACATGAAGCAAAGTTAATAAAGAAAATTACAAATTATCCTAGCACCATGGCCTTATTACAATAATATTTGGCTCGGGTACATAGCATTACTATATAAATTATCATCATAAGTAGGACCTTAATAAATTATGATAGCAGTTCATTGACCAGTACTTTTGATCTTATTCATAAAACATACATATGTCTTTATGACAATTACTTAATTATGTAGGTTCATCTCTCATCATTCCTCTTTTAATTCCTCATCCGAATCATCTTTCAAAAGCGGCCTAAGAAATTTTCTGAACCATTCATAAGAAGCTTTCTTGTATCTCTTAAGGTTGTCTTGAAAGTCGATGTAACTAATTCCAAACCGAACTGTGTAGCCAGAGCTCCATTCAAGGTCATCCAACAAAGTCCATACAAAGTATCCGTGCACATTTGAACCTTCCCTGTTGTTCAATTCATATTATCAAACAAACTTATAATTTTATTTAAGTAATTTGTGTTTGAATATTTGAACTCACAACCTTGATGAAATTAGTTTTGCGCTCTAATAACATATAATAATGATATGAACTTACTCTATATCAACTCTAAGGAAGTCAAGGTGGGAAAAGTGGTACTTGATTCTCCATGGGTCATTAAGGGCATCACTACGCGGAATTGAGGGATCATTTTTTTCACATATCCCTGTGTGATAATATCAATATTGATTTAGTTAATTTTAAAAAGACATGCATAAATGAAGTGTGACATAATTAATATTCAAATATACCATTTTCAGTGATAAAAACTTTTGGGTTTCCATATTTATCCTTTACATGGATAAGGAAATCACGAATTCCCCTTGGATAGACATTAATCCAAGCTGAACCAGGAGCCTGAAATGTCATCAACATCAAGATTATAATTTTAAATATAAACTATTAATTAATCGAGAATATAATAAATTTCATAGATACATACCGGAATCCCAATTAGTTGCCCGTTGCGATTGAAAGAGAAAATTAAGAATAAATAGTTAATCATGATCTAGCCAAACAAATTTAATAACTAATTAATTAATTATCATCTTAACTTACCTGTAGTGTAGACATTAATATCTGTGAAGTATGTCTCTTCACTTGGATTAGCTGGAACTTTTCTATTGAATACATATTTTGCTGAATAATAATTTAGACCAATGAAATCAAATGAACCTATCAACGAAGCAGACTCTTCTTCGGTAAATTTCGGAAGTCTGACTCCTACATTGCGACGCATCACTTCAGGGTAGTCACCGTGTATCATAGGCTCAACAAACCTATTGGTATTAATTGCGATATTATATTAACAAGTTAGTTATTAATTTATATATATATATGTAAGTTTGTTTTGTATTGTTTTTTACAAGGTCATTATTAATGGAAACAAATCTAGCTTAGAAAAAGAATTGTAAAGTTTTGAAAATATAAAATCATATTGATAATATTGTGAATAGAGAATAATATTAATCTAACCATCCAAAGCTGAAATCAGTAGCCCTTTCCCTAGCTTCCTTTCTGCTGCAGATTGTGTGAGTGGTACAGTCCAATCAGCAACATGAGCTATTCCAATTTCACCTCCTTGCTTTTTCTGTAAATTAATTCATTATAAAGAAAAACCAATTTAATCACTAAAAATGTTAAAATAGTATGGATTTTAGTTTTATGCATTGATTCAATTTCTATATTATGTTGCAAACTTAATGTTATTTTTAATTTTTTAAGTTTCATTTTGTTGAATTAGAACAAATAATGTGTATTCATAGATATTTTGCTTCCCGTTTTTAGTGTATTCTTGATGTCTAGAATCAATGTTTTAATTTTCTTATAACAAATCTATTTTCATAGTAATGTATGAAAGAATTTGATAGTAAAATTTCATCCAAGCAAAAAAAAATTAATAAAATTTCATTACTAAATAGCTAACCTAATATTTTTCTCTATATAGTTTAACGACGGCTGAATGAGCAAGAAGCATATAATGAGCAGCTAAATAAGGTTCAACTGCCGAATCTCCGCGTGTGCAATTCAATTGTTTCAACCAAGGAGAACAATAACCCGGAGCCATGCTACCATTGATATAACCATCGACAATAAACATGTATGGCTCGTTAAAAGTAGACCAATATTTTATTTTATCACCAAATTCTTGAAAAAGAATTTCTGCATAGTCAACGTAATCTTTCCTGTAATAAGAAATATTTAAAGACAGACATGATTAGTTGATACACTTATTCTTATTTAATAATTCTTGAAAGAAAAAAACATATTTAAAGTATATATACTTTTCACTTACACAATATCACGAATGAGAAAACTCATACATTCGTCCTCAAGTGCTTGCCGAAGATACCAATGGAATATAGTCACAAAGGGCTTTTTACCTATTTATATAATTGTTTATTTATTTATCTTAATAAAAGTGTAACAAAAAAAAAGTAATGAAATGGGGTTTTGAATGCATGCATGCATTATAATTGACCTTGCGATTCTAGCTCATGGAAGACTGTTTTGTAATGTTGGATGCCGACCTCATTCCTACCACCCTTCAAGGATCCATCTACAATCAACATTTATACATATATAGAGAGTCAATTATCATATATATATATATATATATATATATATATTTATATTATATAATAATAATGTAGTTACTAGGCAATATTCTGCTCCATGAGATTGATATTCTGTAAGCATCCATGCCAATGCTGTTTAAGATATTAAAATCTTCCTGCAATCATTACAACAAAACATACTTTCAGCGACCCTTATATGCCAACCCATATTAAGCGTGGGTAAAAATTAAAAGAAAAAAACTTTTGCCAACCTTTATATCTATACCACCACCTTTATTTTTTTTATATACCAACTTTGTAACTTTGTTAAAACCTTTTAATTTAAATATTCTAAATTTTAATAATTTTTATGTTTTATTTTTAAACTTTGTAAATATATTTTTTTAATTTTTTGATTTTTTTAAAATTAAATTTGACTTAAAATTTTGTTAATATTAAAATTTAATTAATATTTTTTATATAACATAATTTTTAAACTTTTTATAGTATTATTAATATATGTATATTATTTATTTATTATTTAAATTTAATTAAATTAAAAGTAAAATATGAGAGAGTTTATTAGTGACTGATGTGTTAATATGACATTTATCCCACATTGTAGAAAAAGAAGAAGGTTTTGGTATATAAAATATGAGAGAGTTCATTAGTTTCTAAAGTGTTTTTAAGGTTATAATGTGCTAGAATATGGGTTCACCCTAAGGGTTTAGGGTTATGTTTATCATGTACTTGAGAGATGAAGGGTAAATGTGATAATAGTAGAGATAAAAAAAAATAACATCTAAAATGAGAATAGAAAAAAACAAATTTAAAATAAAAAATAGTTTAAAAATAAAACAGACTTTTAGCGACGTTTTTTAATTTTGCCAACGCTTAAATAAGCGTCGTTAAAACTTTCTCCTTTCGGCAACGCTTGTACCGACGCTTAAATAAGCGTGGTAAAAACTTGCGCCCACTCTGCTTCTGGCGACGCAAGAATAAGTGTCGGTAATGTTTTTGGCGACGCTTTTAAAGGTTGGCAGAAGTCTTTTTAAGCGTCGCCGAAAATCATTTTTGTTGTATTGAATAAGTGAAGATTTTACTATATATATATATATATATATATATATATATATATATATATATATATATATATATATATATATATATATATAATATTTGTTCATTTATGTATGTGGAGAATCAAAATTTAAGTATAGATCACAAAAACTCATAATCTCATGGTTATATGTTTAAGTTTTTACAATTTGATTTTTTTTATGACAATCTTTTATAATTTATGATTACGTATTCTGAGTATTAAACATTTTTTGTTCAATATTTTAGTACGATATTTTGCAAGAATGTAGACTAATGAAATGAATTTAACTTTTTTTTATTTATTAAAAAAAGAGTTCATTTCTAATGTTCTAAAAAGTTTGGATTTGACCCTACTTATGGGAATTTTCTTTTTGTAATAAAAGTTATAAAATGTTAACATGGATGTTCAAGACATGATATATATCATGACTGATAAATTTATCACTTTCTTATATGTTGTTATTTCCTCATGTTAGCCTTGTGGCCTTTTGTTGGAATTCTTTAAATAAAATTTATAATATATAATATAATATTTTTGTGGTGATCTTAAATTTATATATATATATAAAAGCATATTTTTTAATTGAAGATGTAAATAAATGAAATATAAGCATCTTAACAATATTTTAATGGAAATTGACTAAAATTGATTTGGATTGGTAGTTTTTAGAATTATAAAGTAATGGAAGATATTGGGTTTGAGAGATGGAGTCGTGCCTTTTTTCCTGATAAACGATACAATCAAATGACAAGAAATTACGCTGAGAAATTCAATAGTCAAAGTAGGGAAGCTAGAAAGTATCCCATATCAATCTTAGCTGATTATTTAAGATTCACAATACAAGATTGATTTAATATTAGAAGAGAAAAAGCGTCCAATCAAAATGAACATTTATCTCCTTATTATGAAAAGTTCTTACGTGATCAAGTTAAGAAGGCCAGATTATATAATGTCCATCCACTTAACCGATCCGAGTTTTATGTGCATGACGATGAATCTGATTATAAAGTTGACTTGAAAGGATTAAGTTGTAGTTGTAGGGTATTTGATGTATCTGGTCTTCCTTGCACTCATGCCCTGGCTGTTGCCCGTACCCATAGATTGGATACCTATGAGTACTGCTCAAGGTTACTTTACTTTATTTGCTCTTGAATCTATCAATCTAACTAACTAACAAATTTCTCACATGTTCAATTGTTATCTTTCAGGTATTATTCAAGTGATTTGTGGATCAATGCATATGCGGAGACATGCTATCCAGTTTGTCATGAAGAGTATTGAGATATTTCAGAACATATCACGCAATGAGTGTGCCTTAAACCACCTGTTAAGGTTAAAAAAGGGCGACCTCAAACAAAACGTAGGTCATCCCAAGGTGAAATTCGTAAGGTACCGAGAAGATGTATCTCATGTGGTGGTAAGGTCATAACAGGGCAACATGCAAATCAGTGATGCTTGCACCCTCTACTACAAGAGCTGCAAGAGCATCATCATCTCAGCCGCTATCATTTCAGAATCCATCATCTCAGTCACAAACATGAATATTATCTATGGTTTTTTATTTGAAAGTTGTATACAGATTGATGGTTTAATTACATGAATATTGTCTATGTTTTTTTATTTGAAAGTTGTATACAAATTGTCTAGTGCATCTAGGTTGACCATACTAATGACATATAGTGACTCATGTATATATATTGCACAATGTTAAACTCACGCATATTGTAATATGCGTGAGTCAAGTTGTAATATGCATGAGTAGTAACTGACGCATATTGTAATACGTGTGACTTGTGAGTAGTAACTGACGCATATTACAATATGTGTGAGTCATGTTTAATACACGTGAGTAATAACTGACGCATATTACAATATGCGTGAGTCATATTTGAATATGCATGAATGGTAACTGACACATATTGTAATACGCGTGAGTCATAACTCACGCATACGCATATTACACAACATTTTATGATACATATTACAACATTCATGGCTATAATGATGATGATAAACAATATTCAGTATTACATAACATGTTACAACAATAATTCAGTATTCAGTATAATACAGTATAATATGTTACAATAATATTACAATATTCAGTATTACACATGTTAAACAATATTAACAACATATTACAACTTCATGGCTCTAAAATCTGGTGGAACAACCTACCTGCCCACTTTTCACATTAATACAAAAACGCCACAGTCCCCGCTCCATTCTGCTTTTGGTACTTCATGATATGGGATTCTCTTAAATCTTAAAGTCTCATTTCTCATGTTAGGATACCTAGTCATTTCAAATTCAGACATTGCTTTATGAAGGAAGGGCGGCAACATCTCACAAATGGCTTTCATGAATTCTACAAAATCGTCGGCATTGAAAATTGTTTGATCGCGCAATCATAAACATCAATTCTCCATTTTTGCAATCGAATAACACACAGTACCCATTGTAGGTTGTCGAGGTTAAGGGGGAAGTAAACATCATCAACAGTGCTCCAATTGAGCATAATTTTATCTTCTCTACCCCAGTAGTAGTGGTAAATGGCTTCATCGAAAATATGGCCAGATGGTTTAGAAGGATCAGCCGAGTTACAAACAAAATCGGCATAGGATGCATTACAAAGGGGCAAACTGGCAATCTAAGATGGTGAAATCCGACGGGTACGTCTTAGGGTATGAGAATGCTCTTTCTCTTAGTAGAGAACATCCGACATTCATCTCCACATAAGTTAGCCACTTATGTAACCTTAGAATTGTATTGAAGAATACATGGTCTACAGTGCCATCAGAGAGGTGGATCTTATTAAATTCAGCCCCTTTCGCCAACTCTTTCTTGAACTCTGTCTTCAATTTTTTTATTACACTTCGACATAGGATCGACAACAATCATTGGATCCTTCACCATGTTCTTTCTTGGACGAGGGACGGTGTAGGGACTAAGTAGAGTTTTCGACCTCGTCCTCTCTCTCTTAAATTGGATGTGGGATGCATCTTCCAATTCCACCACATCCTCCTCTATCTTCTTGTCCTTCTTCTACTCTTCCTTCTTCTCCACAACGAAATGATCGTCCACCTTCTTCTGCACCACCTTCTTCCCCTTCTGCACAATGAAATCATCGTCCACCTACAAAGAAATCATTGAATTAGACAAAAACGTGATGCGAGAAATAGGCCAAATGCAAGAAATAGGCCAAATGCAAGAAATGCATACCTCAATATTATTATCAGTCAACAAATCACGATCTTCATCTGTCTTCTCCTCCACAGGCCCAACATTGTCTTTCTCTCCATCCTACAAAAAAAATAAAAGTCTTTAATTATACCATACAATAGAAATGCACCAAATGTAAGAAATGCACCAAATGCAAGAAATGCACCCAATGCACCAAATGCACCAAATGCAAGAAATGCACCAAATGCAAGAAATGCACCAAAAGCAAGAAATGCACCAAATGCAAGAAATGCACTAAATGCACCAAATGCTAGAAATGCATACCTCAATATTATCATGAATCAACAAATCCTCAATACACACATCGTCATTTTTGTTCTCCTCCACAAACCCATCATTGTCTTTCTCCCCATCCTACAAAAAAACATAATTCTTTAATTAGACCATACAATATAAATGCACCAAATGTAAGAAATACATACCTCAAATTTATCATCATTCCAATGCTCAATATACACATTCACCTTATCCAAATCTTGCTCATTCACCTCAAAATCTTCCTCACCTCCTTCTTTTTCTCTGTTAAATCTTCCCCATTAAATTCTCTCCTTCTCTATTCCTCCCCTAGTGTGGCTGATAATATGCCAAACTCTTGTTATAGTTCGTTTAACATCTCTTTAATGAGAATTATTTCAGTTCTCATTTTAGTTTTCAATTCATTTAGCTCCTTCGTAAGTTCATCCAATCTACATTTATCCTAGGGAGTTGTTGCTGTTGGAGTCGTGGGAAAGGATTCTTCATCTTTTCTACTCGTGGCGCTCTTGACATAATAAGAGTCGTTGGTGCTAGTGCTAGTGTTGGGGGTAGGGTTGCGGGTTCTTCTACTCGTGGAAGGTTTGGCTTTGGAAGGAGTAATTTGTCTTTTCTTCCTCATGACAGGTTGATGAGGAACTACATCGTCAATATCTCCAAATTTCCTCTTTCTGCAATCAAGATCAAAAAAGACATCATAAACATTACCTCCCATATCTTCAAAGTCATCCTCAGCATATAAGATCTTCTCTTCTTCAGACAATTCCATTTTCTTAACAATCTTGCCTTGCAGGGTAGTGTGAAGATCAGAGGCGGTGCTCTTCCTCCTAGATTTGTACTGTATTATCCTTGGATAGACAAGCTCTTGCATTTGAAGCATCATTTTAATTGCAAGATTGGGGACAAACGTTTGGATAACCTCATAGGTCCACACTTGTAAGGCTAGTGCGAACCCATATACGGTATAAGAAACATCGACATCTTTGTCTTTGTTCTTCTTCTTCAAGGCATCCTTCTTCTGCAGATATAGCAACCTGTAGCGATTAAGGTCCTTGGTCAAACCCTTTATGGTTGCTCTAAAGGACATATTTCCCCATGGAAAATTGAGGAAGGTGTCGTTGTCATCGACCATACTGAGGAGTTTGATATTTATTATCCTCTTTGGGTCAAGGGAAAAGAGATAATGGGAAACTAGGTATACCAGCCCCAATTTCCATGCATCTTTCCTATTAGAGCAGGACACAAATTTTGAATGAAGGTTTGTTGTTCTAATAAGTGGATTACTTTTAAAATATTTAACAACCAAAGTTGGAGATTCTTCAACCTGAGTAAAAATCGTTTCCTCCGCAAGGAATCTCCCAAAACTTAGACCTGTGACCAATGCAAACTCCTTCATCCCGAAGCACAACTCTTCTCCATTCACAAGGAACTTCATCTCCATAAAATTTAAGCTGGACTTCCTGAAGAGCATTTAGTGTATAATCGTTCCTAAGAACCGCAGTAACGGGTGCCCTATGAATAAGAATATGAATTGGGATTGCTTTACCCTTTCAGTTAGATTCATTGAGGCAAACTTGGCAGCAATATTTCTGTTAGACAAAATTAAACCGGTCAACAGAACTTAACATAAATAAACCTCTCATACAGGAACAAAGAACCGGACCAGTTAAAGTACCCAACCGGATTGAGAAAACCAAACGGTCAGATCACTCAGTCGGTTAAGAAAACTCAACCGGTCAAGTTATCAAACCGACTAGAAACATGACCGCACAAAGAAAGACAAGATCGGTCAAAAACGAAGGCTGGAAACACCAGATAGTCGGTCATTAACCGACCAGAAGCCAAAGCAATAACCGGAAACCATCCGGTTAAGGCAAATAACCGACCAGCATAAGAAGATACTTCGGGTATCTGTTGAGAATGATACCAAAGGAACAGACTGAACATTGCCATATCCATACAAGTCTGAGGACAGTTTGCAGGCTGCAGAAAACCGTCCTACAAGATCTTTCCACTTCAGGATAAATCAGAAAGGCAATCTTCCAAGTACAGACAACTGTCTAACCGACAGTTACCACATTGAGTAAAAGACAAACCTAGCCGGTTTGACCTACATACTGGAAGAACAGACCACCAGGTCTGAAAAGTTGACTGCCATGTCTGAAAAGTTCACCGCCAGGTCTGAATCACTGAACCTCTGCTCAGCCAATCAAATTCAAGGAAATGAAATATGACCGTTGACATATTTCACCTATAAAAGGAGCAGCTGAAGAGGAGTAAATGTGGGACACAGTGAACAATTAATTTACAAGTAATAAGATTGTGTTCTCTCTCTAGAAAAGGCCTAAGCGCTAAAATTGAAGTGTGTATTTACAATTTCGGTGTAAATTGTACGGGTGTTATCGAGCAAGAAATAAGTCTCGATCGGATTGTATTTGTATTCCTTAGTGAATATCCTTCTCACGGTTTCAAGAGGAAGGGGTGACGTAGGAGTTTTATCTCCGAACATCCATAGAAACTTGTCTTGTTACTTACTTTCCGCCTGATTTACTTTATAACCGAGTTGTACTAACCAACCTACACCATTTTGACCGACTCTACACTATCTAAACCGAATCACCAAGTTACAAAAACCGACCCATCAATTTCCAAACCTTCCTTATACAAAAAACCAGTTCTGCCTATCTCGTGAGTGTGCTGCTTCAACCTGAAACAAACCTCTTCCGCGCTTGAACCTGGTTCAAGGGTTTGTGACAGTTTGTGTAGTATTAAAACCCCGGTGTTAATCTCTAATCGGATTAATTACCACCCTTTGAGTGAGACGCGCTAAAGATAGGAGAAGAAATAACCTGGATAATCATGCCAGAAACCGCATCTCCAACGGTGTGGACAGAAACACGTACTGCAAGATCAGAGACTGCAAAACCGCAAAGGAAACATGGGAAACGATTATACAGATTCATGACGGAAATGAAATAACCAAGGAAAATAAGGTAATGGTAGCTACTCAGAAGTTTGAAAGCATCAAGATGAAACCAGGAGAAACAATGAGAGAATACAATGACCGGTTCACTGGTGTGTTAGATGAGCTAGCAACTCTTGGCAAGAGGTATGATAACAAGAAGGTCATCATGAAAGCGTTAAGATCTCTTCCAAGTGCGTGGGATATAAAGACAATGGTGATGAGGGAATCAAACTACCTAAGTAAGATGAAACTACATGATGTATTCGAAGACCTTAAAGCATATGAGTTTGAAATGAGATCCAGGACTGAAGAAGAAGTTTTAGCCTCAACCTCAACCAGAGCACTGATCACATCCACAGAACCGGTTGCACCTGCACCGATCAGAACCGCCGAACAGTTCACCGAAGATGCCATGGCAATGCTTGTACAGAAATTTGGAAGGTTTATAAAAAGGAGCCAACCGACAAACAACAACAACTATGGCGATAAATCTAACGTAAGATGCTATAACTGTAACTGTTTGAGACATTTCAAGTGGGCATGCAGAAAACCAAGGAGGGATGACCGGAAACCGGATAACCAAAATAACCGAAACAACTATCAACAAACCGGTGAAGGAAGTGAGGTTCAGAAAGCATTGATAGCCGATGATGGAGGTAGTCTATGGGCTCACAGTGACAGTGATGATGAACTCACATGCCTCATGGCAAATGAGGAACATGTATTTGACTCTCCTTGTGAAGATTTTTTACTAAAGATGAGTTATATAATGCATTAAATGATATGGTAGTAGAGTATAAGAACCTACTAGCCCTATTACCTAAGCAACCTAACTTTAGAACCGACCTCATAGTACCCACTTTGACCGAACCAGAAATCATACAACCTGATGCAACCCCTACCTTAGAAACCGAGTCAGCACCTGAACTACCCTCTGAAACCCAACAGCTCAATGAGCCAGTTAGAGAATTGACCGAGGAGGAAAATGCCCGACTCCAATATAAAATGGCCGCATATAAGAGATCTAGTGACATGGTAAAGAAAATGTGTAGTTATAACAGACACCATTTTTGCATGTTTGGTCTAGGGTACAAAAATGATAGATCCAAAAACCAAAAACCCGTAGACAAAGTAAGGTTCACAAAGGATGACCTCCCCCTTATAAGTTTCATTAGAAGTTCCTTAACCGCTGAAGAGTAATTAACCGCCTATTATACGGTAGAAAAACTAACCTATGTAGGTCCAACTGACTCTGAGAAATGGCTTCACCCTGAGAAAAGGAAAGCCAACCTGCTCAACAATATGAGAGCCAATCCTCAACCATATAGGACCAACCAAAAATCACCCTCATTTAAGGCCTTCGTAAAGAAAACCGAAAGACCCAAAACCGAGTGCCAAAAGGACAGTTAAAACCTTAGCAAAGAAAGCTGTCCGACTTGTCAAGGTCTGGATACCCAAGGGACTAATCGCCTGTGGACCCAAGTAAATGTGGGTACCAAATAGTTGTAAATATGTACATTTTGCAGGATTTAAAGAAACGGCTAGGAAACTCTGAATGGTACTTGGATAGTGGTTGCTCTAGGCATATGACCGGGAACAACAACCTTTTAACCGACATCAGAATAGAAACCGGTGCGATAATCACCTTCGGTGACAACTCAAAAGGTAGAACTGTGGGCAAGGGTAAGATCGTCCATGGTAACCTAACAATTGATAATGTACTCTTAGTCGAAAACCTACGTTTTAACCTGCTAAGTATTAGTCAAATGTGTGATGCTGGATACACGGTAGAATTTCTTAAACATGCATGCCTAGTTAAGAATGCTCAAGGTACCATACTACTAACCGGAAATAGGCTAGGAAATAATTACAAGGTAGACTGGAAAACTAAAGTAGAATATCCTGTTTGCATGATAGCAAAAACTGATCACACCTGGCTATGGCATAAAAGACTAAACCATCTGAACATGAAAACCTTAAACTATATTCGCGGTAAAAAGTTAGTCGATGGAATTCCTGACATAGTATTTAATAAGGATAAGGTATGTTCAGCATGTCAAATGGGTAAACAAACTAGGTCAACCTTTAAGAGTAAAGGACACATTCAATCTAACCGATGCTTAGATCTCCTTCACATGGATTTATTTGGACCGATTCAGGTCATTAGCCTAGGAGGTATGCTTTACACAATGGTAGTTGTTGATGATTACTCTAGATTTATATGGGT
This sequence comes from Impatiens glandulifera, assembly GCF_907164915.1. Taxonomy (NCBI): domain Eukaryota; kingdom Viridiplantae; phylum Streptophyta; class Magnoliopsida; order Ericales; family Balsaminaceae; genus Impatiens; species Impatiens glandulifera. The sequence continues at coordinate 39,709,551 of NC_061869.1, read as the reverse complement.
AATATTCTTACCATCCAAACGTGAAACCGCATCAAATTTGATCACACTGCTTAAATGGTTGCAAAATGAAAAATCAATACGCATTAATAGCATTAGAAGTGATAGAGGTACAGAATTTACCAACAGTACTTTAACCGCATTTCTTGATGAATCCGGTATTAGACACGAGTTGTCTAGTGCTAGGACTCCTCAACAAAACGGCTTGGCCGAGAGAAGAAACCGAACTCTCAAGGAAGCCGTACGGTCCATGATAGCCGATTCGGGCATTGCTCAAAAATTTTGGGCTGAGGCCATCAATACTGCATGTTATACACAAAACCGGTCTTTAATTAACAAGTTTCATAATAAAACACCTTATGAGGTTTACTTTAACAGGGTTCCCAATCTTAAGTACCTTAAGATTTTCGGTTGTAAATGCTATATTCACATAAATGGTAAAACCTATCTTTCTACTTTTGATGCAAAAACCGATACTGGGATCATGTTAGGTTACTCAGCAGTGAGTAAAGCATATAGAGTGTATAACAATAGAACCTTAACCGTGGAGGAATCACTTCATGTTGTTTTCGATGAATCGGTTGAAAGTAATACTGCATCATGTTTTGATCTACACAACAGATTGGAAAATAACAATATCCATTCTGATAGTGAAGATGAGATTCCGGTTTTCAGGCGGTTTGTCCATGACCAAATGGGTAATGATGAAACCCAGCCGGATCAAGCTGTCCCACGACAGGAAGCTGACACTTCGGTCCAAATCGTGGAAATCGGTCGGTCTGACATCCCTGTTCAGCCTACTGATATGTCTAGCCTTGATCAAATAATTTGGTAGACATCCCTGAACCTAATTTCAAAAGAAACACTAAACATCCTCCAGAGCAAATTATAGGTGACCCTTCAGAACCTGTTCAAACTAGGCGTCAAATTCTGGAGGAATACTTTAATTCCGCCTTTATATCCCAGATTGAGCCGAAAAGAGTGGATGAAGCATTGTCAGATCCGGATTGGATCTTGGGAATGCAAGAAGAATTAAACCAGTTCGAGAGTAATAAAGTCTGGTACCTAGTCCCTACCCCGAAAGATCAACCGGTCATAGGAACAAGATGGGTATTTAGAAATAAACTCAATGAAGACAGTTTGGTCACGAGGAACAAAGCCAGATTAGTGGCACAAGGTTAAAAACAGGAAGAAGGCATTGATTTTGAAGAATCATTTGCCCCTGTAGCTAGGATTGAATCTATTAGGATTTTTCTAGCCTTTGTTGCATTCAAAAATTTTAAGGTTTTCCAAATGGATGTTAAAAGTGCATTTTTGAATGGTGATCTACGTGAAGAGGTGTATGTTGAACAACCACCCGGCTTTAAAAATGCTGAACTACCCAACCATGTATACCGGTTAAACAAAGTTTTATACGGTCTAAAGCAAGCTCCTAGAGCCTGGTATGACACACTAACTGCATTCTTGTTAAAACATGATTTTACCATCAGTTCGGTGGATAAAACGTTATTTAAGTTTGAGAAAAAGGAACATATCATACTAGTTCAAATCTATGTAGATGATATCATCTTCGGTTCAAATGACTCTAAGTTATGTGACAAATTCTCAACCCTGATGACTAACAAGTTTGAAATGAGTATGATGGGAGAATTAAGCTTCTTCCTAGGTCTTCAGGTTAAACAACTCGAAGAAGGAATTTTCATTAGCCAACCCAAGTACACTAAAGAACTGTTAAAGAAATTTGGGATGGATACATGCTCCTCAGCAGCTACTCCAATGAGTTCATCGGTCAAATTGGACAAAGATGATGAGGGTCAATCGGTAGACCTAACCGCTTACCGGGGCATCATCGGTTCTCTTCTATACCTGACAGCAAGTAGACCGAATATTCTATTTGCAGTCGGTGTGTGTGGAAGATTCCAAGCCAATCCAAAGCAATCCCACTACACAGCCGCAAAGCGAATCCTGAAATACTTAAAGGGAACACTTGACGTCGGTTTGTGGTATCCCAATGATTTATCATTTAACCTAACAAGTTATTCAGATGCAGACTATGCAGGTTGCAAGGTTGATAGAAAAAGCACCAGTGGAACATGCCAATTTATAGGTGATCGGCTTGTTTCTTGGCATAGCAAGAAACAAACATCAGTTGCCACATCAACCGCAGAAGCTGAATACCTGGCGGTCGGAAGCTGCTGTTCACAACTTCTTTGGATCCAACAACAACTGAAGGATTTCGGTGTTATAGCCGAAGAGTCTCCGATCTTCTGTGATAACACAAGTGCCATAGCAATCACCTACAATCCGGTTCTACACTCTAGAACCAAGCACATTGATATAAGGCACCACTTCATTCGGGAACATGTCATGTTGAAGCATATCCGGTTGGAATACGTACCAACAGATCAACAAGTAGCCGATATCTTCACCAAGTCTCTACAGGAAGCTAGGTTCTCTCAATTCAGACGTACACTCGGTTTAACCGACATCAGTCAGATCATTCCTAAGGATGCTTAAAAAGGGAAATCGGTTCGGACAGACAAAACCGATAGTTCTTCCTAAATTGTCGGATTTCAAATCTTCCAAGGTATCTATGGAAGAACCTCCTGGTCTGTCAGTCAGATTAACCGACCGGTTATTTAGTATATGCACCAAATAACCGCATCGGGACGAACAACTGATAACTGACCGGTTCGGAAATAGTTTATCTTAGATTATTTGGCCTTCGAACAAAAGTGGAATAATTACTTGTGTTTAAAATTATCTGTCCTGAAATATTACCTTTTCAAAGTAAAATGGTCGCACTTAAAAAGACGTGAAGATTTGATATCTTTCATGGTCCAGCTCTATGACCAACATCCTAGGCTGTAGACATGCTTATTTTACGCAAAACTCTTTATCCTATGGTTAATAGACATTATCACCTGTGATACCTGGATAATAAGATCCTCTCTCCACTAGTATATAAGTTGAACAAACCTTAAACAAAACAATCACAAGTTGTATAACTCTTCCTCTCACTAAGACAAAATGTCTCAGTTTCTAAACATCCTTCAAGTGGATTTCAACTCTGCTCAAAGCACTGAGCATTATGAGGTCTTCAAGATGATCAAGTCACTTGAAGACACTGGTCTCCAAGACTTTCTAGATGACAAATATGTCATCTATTCTGAGTCTGTCCTGGAGTTCTTTTACAACGCTAGGGTTTTTCGTGGAACGCCTCACTTTGATACTCACATCCAGTCAAAGGTAGGAGGAATCGTATTTGACTTTACCGAAAATGACTTTCCCAGATGCTTTAACCTACCAAAGAAGGGGCTAACCGACCTCAACATACCGGCTGAACTAAAAGCCGAGATCTCCTTAGCCTTTGCCCGGTCAAGCCATCCAGTGGATAACCACGGTGCTAAGTCACTATTGAAAGCTGAATACCAGCTTCTCAATGACGTACTGCACCGTTGCCTTCAACATCATGGCAGCTATAATTACTGGCACACCGGTCAATTGGTCGAGGGTACTGTTCGACGTCCTAATCTGGATGATTGGCATTCAAATAGTCGGCCTTGTTCCTCAAATAAGTTGTCTGCTTCTAGAGCTTGGAGTTCCAACATGCCCGGGGGAAGGGCTGAACCAAGCCTAAGTACTTACCATGGAAGTTACCGACTCTTTCTATGAGCGGTTTGAGAAGGCTTGGAAGAGGAGGAACCGTCACATCCACTCCAACGGTCACACCAACTCAAGCGGATATTAGGTCACTCCTTCCTACACCTAGTCATTTTGCTGCACGCACCGACTGTATCTCTAGTCAACTCCGTTATGATCATTTCGGCTTTATCTATGTTATCTTCGGTTATCTTCGGTTTCTTCGGTTTCAATCAGTTACTTTTCAGTGTGTTGTTGCATCAGTCATTAATGAAAAGTAACATTTAATTAATGAGGTAACCCCCAACTACATGAGTAATTACTACCCAACTAACTTGGATACTTCTCAACTAAATACTTACCTCGAGCTCCGCAATCGACCTCTTCCCAACACTCTTTGGAAACATAAATATTCCCTTCTCCAATAAGACAAAACTGACATTCAATGTTGATGTTTTTCCCTCCAAAACTGGATCTATACAAAGGGCCATTCCCTAATCAACTTAACACATCTCAAAACAAAAAAAAAATCTCTTGAACTCTCTCTCTCTTAGCAAAGTTTGAATCATGCCGAGCCGAACTCTAGGAAACTTCTTGAGCATCAACTTCGATTCATGTATGAAACATTGGGATATGGAAACAAAGGAGGTCATGTTTGAATCTCTCATTGACACCGGTCTTCGCACCTTTCTCGAAGAATCCGGTCTCATACTTCTTGAGAATGTCAAGACCTTCTTCAGAAGTGCTTGCATAAGAGGAAACTACATTGTTTCCACAGTAAGAGATCACACTTTCTGGCTGGATGAAGCCGAATTCACTCAAATGTTCAACCTACCCACAGAAGGGTTTTCTGATTTTCCAACACGGGTGGGAAGCGACGCAACCGACTACTCGGAAATGTTCTCTGGAACCGACGTACCAGTGGAGAACTACGGGTTAAAAACCCGCCTTACTCACCACATCCAACTCCTCCATGAGATTGTTAACCGATCTATCATATGTCAATCTCCGAACCAGCGCTACTCTAAGAAAACATTTGACATGATGACCTACATCGTTAGTAATACACCTATAAATTGGTCATCGGTTATTTTCCAGAACCTGAAAACCATGGTGTTGACCAAGAAAGGTCTCGGTTATGCTCCTCACATCAGTCGGCTCATCCTCAAGTACCGCCCAGAATTTGGACCGGAAACACCGGCATCTTCTTCAAACATCCTTGACATAGATGGAGTGGAGAAAAACTATCAAGGGGCGTTATCACATAAGTTATATCTTTATTTCTTATGTATTCCTATTCCTAAAACCGATTCATGAATCGATTTATATTCTGTACTCCTTTAGTTTTTATAAAATTCTATTTCAGTCTTATAACCGAGTCAGAGGTTGCAAAATTCAGGATATCCATCTAACTAACCGGTTGATATAATAAATCACCTTGTCCTCACTGAGAAATCCGGTTAAAGTAAAAAATCACATCTTCGCGATTAATATATCACACTCATTCAGCTTTAAAAAGGGACCGTCTCATTAAAACTGAAATCAAAAGACCACTTGAAATTTTTGGAGGGAAATTTCCCGCCCAAAGAGTTCCCGCTCAAATTTCCCGCCTCTGATTTGGCGCTCATAGTTTGCCGCCTTTTTCATTACCGCCCATGGTTTGCCGCCCTTTTGACTTGGAGGGAAAATTCCCGCCCAAAGGTGATGGGACGGTTTGCGACGGTTGAGCTTCCAAACCGCGCCTATAAAAGGGACTCTTGGCCATTTCATTTTACTCTTACGCGAAACAGCTTTCTCTCTCTAAGCTCTCAAACTTTCTCAAAGCGGTTATTCTTTTGTTCTCTCAAACTCTCTCAAATCATCAAATGGGTCGTGATTCGGCATTGTTCAAACATATCATCCAGGTGGATTTTGAGAAAATCAGACAAAACGGTTCGGCTCCGGCAAAGGAAGTTCTTTCCCGGATTTCCGAAGCCGGACTCGAGTACTTTCTAGGCGGTCCTTTCGTTCTTTACAAGGAAGCGGTTCAAGAATTCTTTAAAACCGCAACTCTCTCTAACAATACAATAACCGCAACCGTGGGCGGTAAATAATTCGACATAACCGAAGAGTCGGTTGCGGAAATCTTACGCCTTCCAACAGATGGATGCAACGATTCGATGGAGCTAGACCGACAAACTTTCGAGGCGGCTTGCCAGATTCTCTCGGCAACCGGGGCTCCTGTAAAGGTATCCGGTAAGAAGTCATCACTGCGACCGGAATATATACCGCTTTGTGACATCTTCACTAAGTCGGTTCAGGCGAGAGGTGGAAATTTCGACAACCTCACTAGGGCAAAAATCGAGATGCTTATCGGCTTACTAAACGGCATAAACGTTAACTGGGCAAAGGAGATTTTTCACAACCTAAAGGACATGGTGAAACCGGATTTCACCCGGTCATGGGGATACGCCATCCCACTTGGAAAGATCATGCTCCACAACAACATCAACACCGGTCCTGGTGTTCTTCTCTCGTTAAGTAAAATAATAGATCCCGCCAATTCCTGGAGAATAAGAAACAGCCCCTGGTTCTTCAGGAGGCCGAATAAAGAAACCAGCCACTAAGAAACCGGTTCCTGTAAAGGACAGGTCCAGAGGTAAGAAGGATAAAGAACCGATAGTATTCACGGAACCGCCCTCGGAAACACGAGATGAGGAAGATTCGGCCTCCACATCTGACCGAACCGCCTCGCAGAAAACCGATGAAGATCTGTCCGATCAAGAAAAGGGACCATCGGAAGAAGAACAATCGGCCACAAGTCTTGACAATGCCGCTGCGGCCGCAAGCCTTGAAAACACCGATGCCGGTGCAGACGGCCCTGGGGAGGAAGACGTTCAAAATACAAACAAACTCCAGAAGGTGGCCGAGAACATTGTACGCAAAATCTTGGAAGAAATTCATCTGCAAGCTCAAAAGGCAGCACAAGCATACAGTGAGTGGTTCCTGATCCGGTGCAATAAATTCTTCAAACATGTGCTACCGGACCTAACCACCGGACAAAGATTTGAAATAATTTTGGAGATAGAGGAAGAAGTCATCAGCCTAACAAACGCCAAGGATCCCAACGAAGCCATGGACCGACACGCAATAGTCGAACCGCGTGCTCGGCTACAAAAGTTAACCGCACACATGCGAAAGCTTTCAGAAAGGTATGTTGCGGGAACACCGAAGGCTAAATTACAACTCTTGGTGTTGGATACTCTTACGGTAAAAAGAGGAGAATTCATTGACGAGATAGAGCGGCTTGAAGCGGTGCGCAGACAGCGAGATACAGCGCACTCTCCGCGTCTTGAGACCGATGACGGTCAGACTCCAGGTGATAAGTCTCCTCTGCCGGATCAGGATATCAACGAAACCGACGATAGGATAGAGAATCCTTTCACCGGGCCACTCGAAACCGATCAACCTGGGAATTCAGAACCGGTCGTCACAGAAGAAAGGGTCAAGTCTCTCATTCAAGAGTTTGCCAACATAAAGGTTCGACTGTGGAAGAGGAAGATCAAGAAAGCCGCGCTTCAAACAATCAAGTTAGTCGACACAACGAGGGATGATCTTGTGAAGGCAGATACCCGAATCACAGAGATCGAAGTCAACTACCGGGACGACACTATTCTGTACAACGATCATCTTAAGCGAACCAAAGACTTGGAAGATAAGACCTCCAGGTTGGTGGATGACTTGGAACGGTTTCAAAAGAAAATCGATCAACGGCTCACAAAGGTAGATGAGGACCTATGGCGGTCAAGAACCGAAGTCGGTTCGACACTTGACAGGGTCACAGATCTTGAAAAGAAGAATTCAAGTCTTTAAGAGCTCAACGACAAACTTGAAGCCTACCTCAAGGCGGTCACCGAACAGGTGAATGAATTGATGAAGGCCAAACTGGCTGCCGACACAGCGGTTGAGGAGGCAAACGCTCGAGCGGCTAAGGAAGTTCAAGATGCGCTGGACGAAGAAACGCGGAAAACAAAGGAAGCACCGCGACTGTTTGATGCGAACTTCAACGAACGACTACGGATATCAATGGCCAGAAATCCGGCACTTGCAAATTCCATAGCAGCTCAAGCAGCCGAGGATGCAGAACGGTTAAACACTGAAAAACAAAGGCTCGCCGAGTATGCCAAGGCTCACAAGAAGACCAAGGCGGCTTCTTCCTCTTCGGTTCCGACAACACGGAAAAGGAAAACACCATCAAGGAGGTTCAAGTAACCGAGATGCTGGAGAGGATCACCAAGACGAATATCAAAACTCCACCGAACCCGGCTCTGCAAACCGAGGATGAAATCGAAGAAAATCTCGAGCCGTGATCTATAAGACAGCGAGTTCTCAATGCGGTTCCAATCAGCACGGTCGATCAACCGCAAGCTGGAGGTTCATCTTCACGAACGGCTCAACCAGATGAGGAACAACCAACCGATGACATGATGAAAGACTTCCTGCCATCCGAATCAGAATAGGGGGTCTCTTTTCTTAATCTATGTTTATTTTGGTTTCTACATATATAATATTTTCCCCTTTTACGGTTACTTTAATATATATAAAGTTATTTTTGAAACCGACCTATACTTGCAATGTTACATGGTTTTGATAATTTTAAATAAAATAATCAAAAAGGGAGAAATTAATAAGATAAAAGATAAGAATCTTCCAAAAATTTTCTCAAAATTTTTCCAAATTTTTCGAAAAATTCTCCCAAGTCAGTTTCAAAAATCCAGTCAAATAAAGAACCGGCCTACGTTTGCAATCTTACGTGGTTTTGATAATTTTAAATAAAATAATCAAAAAGGGAGAAATTGTTAGATAAAATTAGACCGGTCAACAGAACATAACATAAATAAACCTCCCATGCAGGAACAAAGAACTGGACCAGTCAAAGTACCCAACCGGATTGAGAAAACCAACCGGTCAGATCACTCAGCCGGTTAAGAAAGCTCAACCGGTCAAGTTATCAAACCGACCAGAAACATGACCGCACAAAGAAAGACAGGATCGGTCAAAAACGAAGGCTAGAAACACCAAATAGTCGGTCATTAACCGACCAGAAGCTAAAGCAATAATCAGAAGTCATCCGGTTAAGGCAAATAATCGACCAGCATAAGAAGATACTTCGGGTATCTGCTGAGAATGATACCAAAGGAACAGACTGAATATTGCCATATCCATACAAGTCTGAGGATAGGCTGCAAAAAACCGTCCTACAAGATCTTTCCACTTCAGGATAAATCAGAAAGGCAATCTTCCAAGTACAGACAACTGTCTAACCGACAGTTACCACATTGAGTAAAAGACAAACCTAGCCGGTTTGACCTAAATACTGGAAGAACAGACCGTCAGGTCTGAATCACTGAACCTCTGCTCAGCCAATCAAATTCAAGGAAATTAAATATGACCGTTTTCATATTTCACTTATAAAAGTAGCAGCTGAAGAGGAGTAAATGTGGGACACAGTGAACAATTAATTTACAAGTAATAAGATTGTGTTCTCTCTCTAGAAAAGGCCTAAGCGCTAAAGTTGAAGTGTGTATTTACAATTTCGGTGTAAATTGTACGGTTGTTATCGAGCAGGAAATAAGTCTCGATCGGATTGTATTTGTATTCCTTAGTGAATATCCTTCTCGCGGTTTCGAGAGGAAGGGGTGACGTAGGAGTTTTATCTTCGAACATCCATAAAAGCTTTTCTTGTTACTTACTTTCCGCCTTATTTACTTTATAACCGAGCTGTACTAACTAACCTACACCATTTTGACCGACTCTACACTATCTAAACCGACCCATCAATTTCCAAACCTGCTTTATACAAAAAACCGGTTCTGTCTATCTCGTGAGTGTGCTGCTTCAACCTGAAACAAACCTCTTCCGTGCTTGAACTTGGTTCAAAGGTTTGTGACAATTTGTGTAGTATATAAACTCCGGTGTTAATCTCTAACCGGATTAATCAACACCCTTTGAGTGAGACGCGCTAATCGGCCCAACCCCGGTCCCTCAGCCGCGACCCAGATTCTAACAATTTCCCATATTGGTTTTCCATGATACCCTCCCATCAAACTCAATAATTATGGTGGACTCCATCTACAAAACAAGGAACAACATGGGAGTAAGCAAATTGAGAAAATTATAATTACCTAAACTATTGGCAAACTATTTCAAATAAGGTTTAAGTTTCCCAGTTTCATACTCCACATCATACTGCAACCAAAATTATGTTAAAACTAGTTGTCTTATTAGTTTTTAATAATCCAAAATCACTAATAGAATTAACCATTGAGAAATGCTTGTAAATTAATAGTTCTAAATACATTAATCATATGATGTGTCATTTCTTAATATAACAACTCAAGCAACATCAAAGAATACACGAAAATACCATTTCTTAACAAGAACATAACAAACAATAAATTATTAAACGAGAAATGAATGAATAAACGAGAAATGCATGCATGTAGAATAAGAACACTGATATAATACTTGTGATGGATTTTTTTTTTTAAAAAGAATTTTGATCAACTAGTTTGAAAATTCTGGGCACTCTTTAAAAAATTTATTTTTTGAAAACGTGAGGGGAATTAATTTTAATGTTGAAAAAAATTAAGTTTTAAAAACGAGGTTTTATAGATAACTCCATATCTTACCTTCCCGTCGAATCTGGGAGAGATTGGGAGTTTTTTAATGGGAAGTATGTCATAGGCCTTTTTTAACTTTTTTCAGTATTAATTAACCTCACGACTAGAGAGTCGCCACCTAATTTCAAAAATTAGGAATTTAAGAGATGTGAGTTCGGCGTTTGGTTACGTGTGGGAAAGGGTTGCTTAGACGCTGTGTCCCACAACGCCCCTAAGGTCTCTACTAATTAATTTTGGCCTTTCTTTAAAAAATTCTTACGCTTTACATTTTAGGATTTTCCATTTTAAGCATTTAATGGGTTTGCATGAGATAAACAAATAAGCAAAGATAAAAGAAAACGAGAGCAAATAATTCACACATAAAGTTATCCTAAAAATCAAAATTAGGCAAGTTATTAATCAAAAATTAATTGGCCTAAGTCTATATTAATTTTTAAGAAACTTTAGTGAATTATTTAAAGGTCTAAAATTTTACTATTTTGGGATTTTTTTATTTAAATAAAAATAATAATAAAATAATAAAAATAATAATAAAATAATAAGATAATAATAAATAAAATAAAATAAAAAAGTCCTATGTCTAAAGAAAATTCTAAGTCTAAGTTTAGCAATTTTAGTTAGGATTTAATTTTAATTTTTTTTTCTAACCTAGGATCAAACAAGCCACAAACTCTTAACTAATAAAAAAAAATGTCAACAAAAAAATAAACCTAAATCTAAAATGCAGAAATAAAAAAATAAACAAATAAACAAATAATAAAAAAAGTAATAAAAAAATAAAAAAGTTGAAGACTGCAGCAAGCGTCGCCTGGGAAGCGTTAGAAGTCTGATTCAGCAGCAGCTGGAGCAGAGCAAGCGTTGTCTGGAAAGCGCCGAGACCCTGGGAGAAGTGCTGGAAGGCTGAAGAACATGCGTCTCCTTGTAGAATAACTTGCTGTTTTTTTGGTTTTTCCACCTAATCCTAGCTAAAAAAGATTATTTGGTGATCCAAATGGATCCCAATTAACATGAAACTTTGCAGAAAAATTATAATAATAAAATTAAACATTTATATAAAAAAAAACCTTAGATCTAGTTACTTAAAAGAATAAAAAAAATCAACTATACAAAATAAGGCAAATTTTACATTTTTTTATTTTGGTAGTGTTTTTGAAAACTTTTTCTGCTTTTTTATTTATTTATTTACATGTTATTTCTATTCTACTTATTTACATGATTAAGGTACATAAATAAAACCTACACGCCTATCAAAACAATAAATTTAAAGGAAATCATGCATAATATAAAGTAGAAAGAAAATAAAAATCAAATGAAAGTAAAATTCAAATTCAAATTTAAATAAACAAAAGAAAGGAAAAAGAGCTTACAAAGGGTTACTCTTTATATCCTTGCAAAAAAATGAAAACCCTAATCAAGAGACTTGTGACTCAACAAATCTAGTTGGTGCTCTTGCTTAGGTTTTTTAGAAAAGTAGGGTCTAATTCGGCAGCCTAATGTGTAAAGAGAGAGAAGAAGGTGAATATTGAAGGTCGAAAGTTGAAGTCCCCTGCTAGGGTGTTAAGAGGGGTATTTATAGGCAAAGCTATGAAACCCTAGGGCCCAAAGGCCCATTTAACAAACTTGACCGTTGGAAAGAAAACTATTTTAAACATTTACAAATGTTTAAAATAATAGAGCAATCTCCACTTGACATGTCACTAAATCAAGTTTTAAATCCAATGGGATTTAATCTTTATTTAATAATGATGTATTACTTGGTCATTTTAATTTTATAATTAAAAAATAACCAAGTCTTCAATCTTTTCTTCTACACACGTTGAAACTTTCTCTCTTGCCACTTCCTCCTCTTTTTTAGCAACTTCTTTTATTTTCTTTTGACCGCACATGATAGAATCGTCATTTCAAGATTTGTGGTTGTCACCATCAAGAAGATGACCGTTGCCTTCAACTAACTCTTTTAACATTTGATTTCATGGGTCGAATCTTGGGCATGGGTCGGTCCATTAGTCGGGTGACCGGTCGGATCCGTCAATTGGATCCTTTCCTTGGCCTTACTTCGGGTTGATTTACCTTTGATTTGGATCTTCCTATCTCTATTCACAAATCTGATCCGGATCTTGCATGTGGATCTTGGATTGACCCATTTCCCTTTATCCTACAAAAGAAATAAAATTAAAACAAACAATTAAAAAAAACAATTATATTATTATTAATTATTCCTATTTCTAAGGAACAATTATAATTATAATAAAATACTAACTAACTTAATCAAATTGAAAAATCTAATCTAACTAATCTAACAAACTAATCTAATTAAAAGAAAACAAAATATACCTAACGAAATTTTATAAAAAACGATAATATATATTTTGTAAATAATTTTTTTAATTTTTATTTTTTATAAATACCCAAGGTAATTAATTAAATAAAGCCTTGAATATTTTAAATATAATAACTTCTCTAAGTGTTGTAACATAGACAAATTACTACCTTAACTTTATTAAGAAATCCAAAATCAATTATTTTCAAAAACTCAATTGTTCTAAAAATAATCGTCTTTAATATAAATCATGCAATGAGTCCGTGAATGAATTCGAGAAAATTTTATAGACTCAGATTTATGAAAAGTATAAACTATAAAATTAGGTGTGAAAAATGAGTGTCTACAGAATGCCCCTCTTGGATAAAATTTGTAGAAAACACTCGGTTTAGGAAAATGCATGTCCAAGCTTGAAAATAGGAACTGCGTTTTGAAAATACTCAATTTATAGTTTATTTTTGGCTTCCTTGAATGAAAAGAGAACAAACCTGACGAGTCTCTCGGGAGACTTGTGTAATTTTACCCTTCATTCTTCAAAGTCGGTTTATCATCCACTCGTTCACGATTCCTCTTTGTTTAGAATATGCATCGCTCCTGGTTTATCGATCGTGTAGATCGAGCCTGGTGGTTTCGAGCATATTTCTACACACCTCGCCTAGTCTTTGGATTGTACATGAGTACACATCTTGACTTAGTTTGCTGATTGTATTTTTTTTAGCGAAATACTATTTAATCACAATTCTACTTAGTGATTATTATGGATCTAAGTATCGCTGGTCAATTTAGAGAAATACTATTTAATCACAATTCTACTTAGTGATTATATAGATTTAAGTATCGCTGGTCAGTTTAGAGAAATACTATTTAATCACAATTCTGCTTAGTGATTATATAGATTTAAGTGCCGCTGGTCAGTTTAGCGAAATACTATTTAATCATAATTCTGCTTAGTGATTATATAGATTTAAGTGTCGCTGGTCAGTTTAGCGAAACACTTTTTAATCACAATTCTGCTTAGTGATTATATGGATTTGAGTATCGCTGGTCAGTTTAGCGAAATACTATTTAATCACAATTCTGATTAGTGATTATTTAAGTATCGCTGGTCAGTTTAGCGAAATACTATTTAATCCCAATTCTGCTTAGTGATTATATAGATTTAAGTATTGCTGGTCAATTTAATGAATACTATTTAATCACAATTCTGCTTAGTGATTATATAGATTTAAGTGCCGCTGGTCAGTTTAGCGAAACACTTTTTATTCACAATTCTGCTTAGTGATTATATAGATTTAAGTGCCGCTGGTCAGTTTAGCGAAACACTTTTTAATCACAATTCTGTTTAGTGATTATATGGATTTGAGTATTGCTGGTCAGTTTAGCGAAATACTATTTAATCACAATTCTGCTTAGTGATTATATAGATTTAAGTGTCGCTGGTCAGTTTTGCGAAACACTTTTTAATCACAATTCTGCTTAGTGATTATATGGATTTGAGTATCGCTGGTCAGTTTAGCGAAATACAATTTAATCACAATTCTACTTAGTGATTATATAGATTTAAGTGCCGCTGGTCAGTTTAGCGAAACACTTTTTAATCACAATTCTGCTTAGTGATTATATGGATTTGAGTATCGCTGGTCAGTTTAGCGAAATACTTTTTAATCACAACTTTGTTTAGTGATTTAAGTTCGAAGTTAGACTTTCTTAATTTTCAAAACACTAGCGTCTTCTTCAACGGTTTTGAAATACTTTCAAGAATCGGTTCCATACTTTCTTCCTTAGAGTGTGTCGAGAGGAAACCACATGTAATCGATGTTCTTCGAGATTCATGCTGTCACTTTTGGGGACTTGTCTTTTTCCAAGACGTTTTGCCCTGAGTTTTTCGAGGGATTTGTTCGCTCGAATGCTTAATCTTTCAACCACGCGTCATGAGGTTGAGCCTCGCTTCTCAAATTCGGAGGTTAGTGTGCTTATTAGAATCGGTACATTCTTGTTCTTGCATTGGCAATTTAGACTCTTTTATACTCAGGGTATATTTAATAGAATCGGTACATTCTTGTTCTTGCATTGGCAATTTAGACAAGAGTCTAGATGAACAACAAATGGTGATTTCAATATCTCAACCTCTACGAGTATTTTTCTATTTTATTCGGCCTCTTTTCTCTATGACCGGGGTGTATCTGATAGATTCAAACACTTTGTTCTTGCTTAGCAATTAGATAGAATCTAAATGAACAACAGTATTGTATTTCATATCTCAACCAACACAGTCTTTGTTTAATTGATTTTACTTTTCTTGAGGTCTTAGATCTTTGGCACTTGACCTCCAATTGAGACGAGACATCGCCTTTGTTGATGACATGGTTCCGAGTTTGGGCATTCATCTTTTTATGAGCTCTCTCTTAAACATCAGTAGTTTAAGCTTTCGTCTAGGCTCGAGGTAGATCCATTTGCGAAGCGCTTTACTCGGATTCCACAAGTTACATTAGTTAGTCAAGAGACATCCATTGGGGAGAAACGTATTTTCCCGCATCCCTACTTATTTCTTGCACTCGCTCATCAGTTCGCTTGGCATTAGAAAAAAATCAGGGGTCTATCTTTTTTTTTATCTTCCACAAATGCCCCTAACACAAGAGGTTTGATTGTTTTGGATAGATTTGTGATCCCAATTTCTCGTTGGCTTTAACTCTTTGGGGATCTTTCAATCATTTCATTTTCATAAAATGCCCCTAGTGTCGATACAGGGTTTGATTTTTGAAAATGTTTAGGACCGGGCTCATACAAGCTTCCTACGTATCCCATAGCTAGGGGAATTCAGGTCCAACGTAGTTCCATGCACATGCTTGTGAAAAATGTTTGTGTATGTGTGAATGTTTTGAAAATCTTTTGAGATCATAAGTCGAAGAGAAAAGTACTTTAGCTTTGGGCGTTATATTTTCTCAAGTGGGACTCTATGAGGATCTTGTAGTCATTTTTATTTTAATAAAAAATGCCCCTAGTATTGACTAAGAGTTTTTGGTTTAGGAGTCAACTTAGAGTGTGATTAACTCCCTTTTTAATGTATATGCAATGAATGTATGTGATGTGTTGTGAAATGAAATGTCTATCAACTTTTTTCGATAATTGACAGTGGTGACCGCACCCTGGATGGGTTGCATACGTACTCTCGAGAGAGATCAGGTCTCACGTAGTTCACAACTTGTGAAGTTATGAACTTTGATGTATGTAATGAATGCATGTAATGTGAAATGTCTATCAATTTCTATCGATAATTGATAGTGGTGACCGCACCCTGGATGGGTTGCCTACGTACTCTCGAGAGAGATCAGGTCTTACGTAGTTCACAACTTGTGAAGTTATGAACTTTGATGTATGTAATTAATGCATGTAATGTGAAATGTCTATCAATTTCTATCGATAATTGATAGTGGTGACCGCACCCTGGATGGGTTGCCTACGTACTCTCGAGAGAGATCAGGTCTTACGTAGTTCACAACTTGTGAGTTATGAACTTCAATTTATGTGTAATGAATTCATGTAATGCGAAGTTTCTATCAATTTCTATCGATAATTGATAGTGGTGACCGCACCCTAGATGGGCTGCCTACGTACTCTCGAAAGAGATCAGGTCTGACGTAGTTCACAACTTGTGAAGTTATGAACTTTGATGTATGGGATTCAACACGCATGCTTTAGATGAAGTATCTTTTGAGCATGTCGACATTGAAGGGTGATGAGAGTTCTTCTCCATCCAAGGTGGTCAATCTCGTGGCGCCACCTGAAAAGACCTTCTTGACGAAGTAGGGTCCTTCCCATAGTGTTTGGAATTTCCCTCTAGGGTCTAGTATCCGTAAGTTCTTCTTTAGAACTAAATCGCCTTCTTGAATGTTCCTAGGTTTCACCTTCTTGTTGAAAGCTCTAGTCATTCTTCTTTGGTATGCTTGCGTGTGACATAATGCGTCTAACCTCTTGTCTTCCATAAGGGTTAGCTGATTGTACCGTGACTTACACCAATCTTCCTCCACTAATTGTGTCTCGAGTAAAACTCTTAAAGTAGGAACTTCGATTTCGATAGGTTGCACTGCATCCATTCCGTAGACCAATGCCAATGGTGTTTCTCCCGTTGACGTTCGAATGGTTGTTCTATATCTCCATAAGGCATATGGAAGCTTCTCGTGCCAATCCTTGTACATCTGAGTCATCTTCTTGATGATAGTGATGATGTTCTTGTTCGCTGCCTCTACTGCGCCGTTCAATTGAGGACGATAAGATGAGGATTTGTGGTGTTCAATCCTGTATTCATCTAGTACTTTGAGTACTTCTCCCCGGAAGTGTCCACCATTGTCTGAGATCAAGGCATGAGGAACTCCATAACGTGCAATGATGTTGTTTCGTTTGAACTTGGCAACATGTGATGACTTGAGAACCTTGTATGATTGAGCTTCAACCCACCTTTTGAAATAATCGATAGCTACAAGGATGAATTCGTGTCCGTTTGAAGCGTGAGGATAAATTTTCCCGATGATATCTATTCCCCGTGTCGAGAATGGCCATGGTGAATTCATGTTGTAAAGTAGAGATGCTGGGGTGTGCTTCAAGTTCGCGTAAACTATACATTGATGACACTTCTTAACATATTCTACACATTCTTGTTCCATGTTCTTCTAGTAATAGCCAAAGCGAAGGATCTTCTTAGTGAGTGTTGATCCGTTCATGTGTGGGCCACATGTTCCTGCATGTACTTCCTCCATGATCTGTGATGCTTGAGGCTGGTCGATGCATAACATGTTCTGACCGTCAAAGGAGCGTCGATATAGCTTTCCTGCGAGTAGCACATAGTCGGTTGCGTATTGGCGTAGAGCTCTCCTCTCTTTCTTTTGGAAGTGTGAAGGATACTCTCCATGCTCAACGTACTTCTGTAGAGGTTCGAACCAAGGTTTGGGCGCCACTTCAGTGTTGGCAATCGTCCTCTTCTCGAAGTCTCGTTTCTGTTTCTGACGAATCTTCAAAGGCTAGATTTTGATTCCTTCCGCGATTTGCGTCATGGCTGTTAACGTGGCCAAAGCGTCTGCAAATCGATTATGACTTCTCGGAATATGTGTGAATGTTACATGTTCAAACTTTTCCATTATAGTCGATAAGTGTTGACGGTAGGGTTTGAGGTTGTCTCCTTTGACTTGTCATTCACCATTAGTTTGTGAAATGACTAAGTTTGAGTCTCCTACTACTTCTAGACGTCTCGCTCCTTTTTCATGAGCAATCTTCAAGCCAGAGATGCACATTTCATACTCTGCCTCATTGTTCGTCACTTCGAGCTTGACTGAGATTGGGTTGTATGTTCCCATAGGATCGATGAGTAGTATTCCGATGCAATAACCTTGTTTTCCTGAAGCCCCATCGAATAATAGCTTCCAGGTTGTAGGGTCAATAGTCATCACTTCGTCGTCTAGGAATGCTAACTCCTCTTCGTCTTCAACTTCGATTGGTTGGTCTGCGAGAAAATCTATTACAACGCTCCCCTTGATAGATTTCTGAATTGTGTACACGATGTCGTACTCTGATATCATCATCATCTACTTAGCTAACCTCGGAGACAAAAGAGTTTTCTGGAATAAATGACGAATTGGATCGAGTCTTGATACTAACTTGATTGTGTGGGCTTGCATGTAATGCCTTAGCCTCTTAGTGACCCAAGCTAAGGCCTAACACACCTTTTCTACTGGCGAGTAATTAAGTTCGTAGCCTGTCATGCGCTTGCTTATGTAGTAGACTACGACTTCCATCTTTTTCTCGTTTTCTTGGGCTAGTAGACTACCCATTGCGTTTTCCGTGACTGTTAAGTATAGGATTAGCGGTATGCCTGGTCTTGGCGGCATCAGAATGGGAGGATTCTTGAGGTATCCCTTTATCTTCTCGAATGCGTTCTGACAAGCGTCATCCCAAACAAATCTGATATTTTTCCTTAAAAGTTTAAACAAAGGATCACATGTCATAGTCAACTTGTTTATGAATCGACTTATATACTAGATCTTTCCTAGAAAACCTCGCACTTCTTTCTCGCTTCGTGGAGGTGGCATTGCCGTGATCGCTTCTATCTTGCTCGAATCAACCTCAATTCTTCTTTGCGTGATTAAGAAGCCTAACATCTTTCCTGTTATCACTCCAAATGTGCACTTCTTTGGGTTGAGCCTAAGTTGGAACTTCCTGATGCGTTGTAAGAATTTGTCAAGATTTTGGATGTGCCCTTCTTGATCTTTTGATTTGACAATCGTATCGTCGACATAGACTTCTACCTCCTTGTGGATCATATCGTGAAGAATCATCGTGGCAGCTTGTTGATACGTTGCTCCTACGTTCTTCAGCCCGAAAGGCATGACTCGATAACAAAATGTTCCGATTTCTGTGATGAACGTTGTCTTCTCCTTGTCTTCAGGAGCCATCAGTACTTGGTTGTAGCCTGAGAATCCGTCCATGAATGATAAGAGTTGATGGTCTGCTGCATGATCCACTAGCACGTCGATGTGTGGTACTGGAAAGTTGTCGTTAGGGCTTGCTTTGTTGAGATCCCGATAGTTTACACACACTCGGATCTTTCCATCTTTCTTTGCGACTAGGACTACATTGGCGATCCATTCTGGGTAATTTACCACTTCGAGGAATCCTGCGTCGAGCTGTTTCTGAACTTCCTCTTTGATCTTGTCCACGATGTCTTCTTTCATTCTTCGGAGCTTCTGCTTCACTGGTTTGCGTCTTCATAAAGTTGTATGCGGTGTTGGATGATTTATGGATCAATTCCTGGCATATCTTTATAAGACCATGCAAAAACATTTTTGTTTGCTTTTAAAAGTTTAGTCATATTTTCTCGTTCTAAATCGTTTAAACTTTTTCCGATTAAAACAATTAGAGGATCTTCTTCTGTGTTAAGGTTTATTTCAATTGTTTCTTATGCAACAAGTTCCTTAAGGACTTCAATAATGACATCATCAAACCATCAAATTTTCTACGAGGTGGAGCAGTAGTGGCACTCCTTGCTTGTAATGATTGTTGACTTTGTTTAGGAGAAATGAGTTCTCTTGATGAACATTTTTTCCTTGAGTTTAACGTTCTTGCATGACTCTTGTTTTGAATAGACCTTTCTGCAGCTTTCCAACCGTCCGTGAATGCCTTGCTTACACTTTCTCTTTCTTCTCGCAAGCTTTTCGGATTAAGGGGTTCGATTGTCGCATAAGTTTCGACTTATGTTGTGAGGTCTTCAAGCTGTTGCCCCAATTGTATTAGTGTATCACGAAGATCGTCTAGCTTTAGATGAACTGACTCATTGAACCTTCTTGGTGGGTTAGTCATTGTAAATTATGGTGAATATGAGTATGTTGTGTTCAAGAGAACAAAGTCAGTTCGAACCCCTTTATCAAGTAAAACAAGCAATGCGTTGCTCGTATGCACATAATCCCTAACACGCGATAGACGCTCAATTTACTCATTCACATTGTAAAACATGTAGAAAAGGATGAGTAAAATAAGAATGAGTTATTTTATTAAAATCCTAAGTGTCATGGATAAAATCACAAACTCAAGTCATAAAATAAAATAAGAATAGAAAGCAAGCACCCCTCATCCTTTCGTTACAATGTCGCTCATGTATCTTCATAAAGAGATTTACATTTCAAGCATAAAGAAATCTAGTCTAAGTCTTCGAATTTTCAAGTCTTTTCGTCTTTCTTGGTCGTCTTTGCGCCTCATGCATCTTTCTTGATCGTCTTTCCATCTCACGCGTCTTTCTTGATTAGATCTTGCGCTTAGAATCTGAGTAGTAAAGACACAAAGAAAGAAACTAGTTACATTAGATTCTTCTTTTAGCTTTTCTAGGTTTCCTCGATTTTACTCCTTTAAAGTTATTAGGTTTAACCTCAAAATTTCGAAATTGTTCACATGTTTCATGGCATTTTAAAAACTTTGAATGGATAAATTGAGCGCCTAGAAATATCTATATGCATACATGTATTTATCATATATAGTAGTCAAGTAAAGGGCTTCGTGACGTGGCTTTGTTGCTCGACAGGACGAGACGAGGCAACGACTTGGTAGAATTGGCTTTATGGATTTTTGTTCTAAAGTTGGAAATGGCTTAAGAGAGAGTTGTTCCACCGACAAGGATACTATCCCAAAAGGGATCTCTCGATGTAAGGGGAGCTCTCAATTGGACATCCCCCTCACCTCTATTTCAAAATCCCTCATTTTCAATAGTAGGGGATATTTGAAAAGAAGAGAGGGTTAATCCGGGTTTTTTCCTATTGTTTTTCTCAACTCTCAAATCACACAAAAGCCTTCAAGGCATAGGGTTGAGGGTGTCATTCACATTGACTACCCTTAGCACATAAAATATAGATGTGTGAGCTTCATCCAATGATGTATACCCACACACCTCCACGTTGGAGATCCAAGTCTCATGCAAATAATCAATTAATGTGAACATGGAGTATGAATTAAAGCGTAAGAAAGTTTAAATACTTGGCCAAAATTACTTTCAAGTCAAACGTCGAATGTCCCCAGCAGAGTCGCCAGAAAACTGTGATGGATTTTTTTTTTAAAAAAGAATTTTGATCAACTAGTTTGAAAATTCTGGGCACTCTTTAAAAAATTTATTTTTTGAAAACTTGAGGGGAATTAATTTTAATGTTGAAAAAATTTGAGTTTTAAAAACGAGGCTTTATAAACAACTCCATATCTTACCTTCTCGTCGAATCTGGGAGAGATTGGGAGTTTTTTAATGGGAAGTATGTCATAGGCCTTTTTTAACTTTTTTCAGTATTAATTAACCTCACAAGTCGCCACCTAATTTCAAAAATTAGGAATTTAAGAGATGTGAGTTCGGCGTTTGGTTACGTGTGGGAAAGGGTTTCTTAGACGCTGTGTCTCACAACGCCCTAAGGTCTCTACTAATTAATTATGGCCTTTCTTTAAAACATTCTTACGCTTTACATTTTAGGATTTTCCATTTTAAGCATTTAATGGGTTTGCATGAGATAAACAAATAAGCAAAGATAAAAGAAAACGAGAACAAATAATTCACACATAAAGTTATCCTAAAAATCAAAACTAGGCAAGTTATTAATCAAAAATTAATTGGCCTAAGTCTAGATTAATTTTTAAGAAACTTTAGTGAATTATTTAAAGGTCTAAAATTTTACTATTTTGGGATTTTTTTTATTTAAATAAAAATAATAAAAAAATAATAAAAATAATAATAAAATAATAAAATAATAATAAATAAAATAAAATAAAAAAGTCCTATGTCTAAAGAAAATTCTAAGTCTAAGTTTGGGCTAAGTTCAATTTTAGTTAGGATTTAATTTTAATTTTTTTTTTCAACCTAGGATCAAACAAGCCACAAACTCTTAACTAATAAAAAAAAATGTCAACAAAAAAATAAACCTAAATAAAAAATGCAGAAATAAAAAAATAAACAAATAAACAAATAATAAAAAAAAATAATAAAAAAATAAAAAAGTTGAAGACTGCAGCAAGCGTCGCCTGGGAAGCGTTAGAAGTCTGATTCAGCAGCAGCTGGAGCAGAGCAAGCGTCGTCTGGAAAGCGCCGAGACCCTGGGAGAAGTGCTGGAAGGCTGAAGAACATGCGTCTCCTTGTAGAATAACTTGCTGTTTTTTTGGTTTTTCCACCTAATCCTAGCTAAAAAAAATTATTTGGTGATCCAAATGGATCCCAATTAACATGAAACTTTGCAGAAAAATTATAATAATACAATTAAACATTTATATAAAAAAAAACCTTAGATCTAGTTACTTAAAAGAATAAAAAAAATCAACTATACAAAATAAGGCAAATTTTACATTTTTTTATTTTGGTAGTGTTTTTGAAAACTTTTTCTGCTTTTTTATTTATTTATTTACATGTTATTTCTATTCTACTTATTTACATGATTAAGGTACATAAATAAAACCTACACGCCTATCAAAACAATAAATTTAAAGGAAATCATGCATAATATAATGTACAAAGAAAATAAAAATCAAATGAAAGTAAAATTCAAATTCAAATTTAAATAAACAAAAGAAAGGAAAAAGAGCTTACAAAGGGTTACTCTTTATATCCTTGCAAAAAAATGAAAACCCTAATCAAGAGACTTGTGACTCAACAAATCTAGTTGGTGCTCTTGCTTAGGTTTTTTAGAAAAGTAGGTCTAATTCGGCAGCCTAATGTGTAAAGAGAGAGAAGAAGGTGAAGATTGAAGGTCGAAAGTTGAAGTCCCCTGCTAGGGTGTTAAGAGGGGTATTTATAGGCAAAGCTATGAAACCCTAGGGCCCAAAGGCCCATTTAACAAACTTGACCGTTGGAAAGAAAACTATTTTAAACATTTACAAATGTTTAAAATAATAGAGCAATCTCCACTTGACATGTCACTAAATCAAGTTTTCAATCCAATGGGATTTAATCTTTATTTAATAATGATGTATTACTTGGTCATTTTAATTTTATAATTAAAAAATAACCAAGTCTTCAATCTTTTCTTCTACACACGTTGAAACTTTCTCTCTTGCCACTTCCTCCTCTTTTTTAGCAACTTCTTTTATTTTCTTTTGACCGCACATGATAGAATCGTCATTTCAAGATTTGTGGTTGTCACCATCAAGAAGATGACCGTTGCCTTCAACTTACTCTTTTAACATTTGATTTCATGGGTCGAATCTTGGGCATGGGTCGGTCCATTAGTCGGGTGACCGGTCGGATCCGTCAATTGGATCCTTTCCTTGGCCTTACTTCGGGTTGATTTGCCTTTGATTTGGATCTTCCTATCTCTATTCACAAATCTGATCCGGATCTTGCATGTGGATCTTGGATTGACCCATTTCCCTTTATCCTACAAAAGAAATAAAATTAAAACAAACAATTAAAAAAAACAATTATATTATTATGAATTATTCCTATTTCTAAGGAACAATTATAATTATAATAAAATATTAACTAACTTAATCAAATTGAAAAATCTAATCTAACTAATCTAACAAACTAATCTAATTAAAAGAAAACAAAATATACCTAACGAAATTTTATAAATAAACGAAAATATATATTTTGTAAATAATTTTTTTAATTTTTATTTTTTATAAATACACAAGGTAATTAATTAAATAAAGCCTTGAATATTTTAAGTATAATAACTTCTCTAAGTGTTGTAACATAGACAAATTACTACCTTAACTTTATTAAGAAATCCAAAATCAATTATTTTCAAAAACTCAATTGTTCTAAAAATAATCGTCTTTAATATAAATCATGCAATGAGTCCGTGAATGAATTCGAGAAAATTTTATAGACTCAGATTTATGAAAAGTATAAACTATAAAATTAGGTGTGAAAAATGAGTGTCTACAATACTCGTCATATACCCTAAAAGCATTTACACACATAAATGAAACCAGAACCAAACCTTAAACCTAAATACATCAATATCCATCAATATAAACGGTATAATAGACATCAAAACCTAAACCTAAACCTAAACTTAAACCTTAAGTCCTAAACTCACCTGAATATATTGAAGAGACGGTGGAAAGTCGATAATGTCGAAGAGACGGTGGAAAGTCGATGATGTTGGACGAGGAACGATGATGTTGAACGAGGTTGATCGATGATGTGAAACAAAGTTGGAATGGATTGTCTGCAGTTGTAAAGTCATCAGTTTTGGAAGTTGGGGTGGGAGGGAGAATCGGGGGGTTTTGTTTTAAATTAGGGCCAAAAAGTTATATATACGACGAAGGACGAGAATCGTCATTCACGCGTTTCATCTAAAACGCGTGAATTGATTGACGCTTTTAAGATGAAAAGCGTGAATGACAATTTTTGTAAATTAAAAAACGAGAAATGTCATTCACACGTTTTCTTCTAAAACACGTTAATCAACTCACGCGTTTTAGATGAAACACGTGAATGACGATTCTCGTAAATGAGCATAATATCAGGCGCCCGAGGGGTATTTCTGACATTTCGTAGGACAAAAGGGTCTTTTTTTGTCAACATTAGCAGGCGCGATCCTTTTTTGGAATTTACCCTATTATGGGGGCCATTTCATCAAATTTCCCGAACAAGTTGAAATTAATACATACATAATTCACATTTTTTCTTTCTTAAATTTTTTATTTTTTCGTGTGAGTTTGTTTGAGTGTTAACTAAGTGTTTAAAATTTTTTTAATAATTTTTTTGAAGCATTTAAGACCTGGTATGTAAACTCTAACTTTAGAATATTTTATTTATAGTTTATTTTTTAAAAATTGTTAGTTGAGATTTACTACTAATATGGTTTCAAAAATTTTGAATAAATTTAATTTATTCCATTAATTTTATGAGAAGTGATAGAGATAGAGAATTTGGTGAGGGAATTTAGTGAGAGAATGACTTGGCATCACCTTCATTGGTTGGAAAATGTAAGAGTGAGAGGAAAGAGAGAAGAGAGAGAAATTATTTGATTTTCTCAGCGAATAAGATTATAGCAAGTCATTCCCTCACCAAATTTCCTCACCAAATTCCTCATCTAATCATTTCTCTAATTTAATATTAAAAATATTTAATTTTAAATTTTAAAATTTAAAAACGAATTTTTTTCCTTGAGTTTATGGTTAAGATTAAGATGGGAACCCAAAAAAGTTTAAAAAAAAGGCCCAATTACTATTTGGGGCTCGAAACTTGATGCGTTTTTATCAAATGGTGTTCGTACTTTGAGTTAAGCCATCTAGGGCTACAACTATAATATTTCTTGCCATTTGAGGCTTTTCATCTAACAGACGTTTATTCCGTCAATTGTAATTTAGGTGGCATTATATAATATTAGTTTAATATTTCTTTGCGTCTATGTGAATCGTTTTTATATTTTTCAAGTTTGAACAATATCATTTGAATGACAAGTTGACCCATTTAGTTTTAATTATACATGTTTCAACGACAACTACAAAATGAGCATTTTTCGCAATAAAAATTAAAAAAAGTTTATCCTAGTTATAAAATAGGAGAAGACTTTCTCATAGTCATAGTTTCCATGATCATATTCATTTAGAGAAATTTTAGTTCAAGTACATACTCAAATTCTATTATTAATGAATATTGTTTTTGTAAAAATCATAAATCTTAACTTTAATAGTAAATTCGGGGTAGATTTTAAATTGTATAGATGTTTCTATTATTGTGTTATACAATTGTTTTTTAAAAATTTTGTAGTCCGGGTAGATTTTAAATTATGGCTCCGCCATTGTAGATGACGATATTGATGAAATTGAAGAACATAATTCTAGTGGTATCAAATATTGATGAATATGCGCATTTTCATCAAACAAAACTTGGAAAAACATAAGAAAAAAAGAATGGAAGATGAAAAAGAAGAGAGAAACTATGAGATGTAGAGAAAGAAAGAGAATATATAAGATTTGTTTGTTTTTAAAATCTAGTGTTAAATTAATATTATGGAATGTCACGTCACTTAAAAATTGACCGAATAAAGTCTGTTAACGGAAAAGCCCTATATGGTAAAATGTTTGATAGTTTGAGCCTCAAATGACTCGACTCAAAGTTCGAGTTTCATTTAATAAAAACGCTTCAAGTTCGAGCCCCAAATAGTAATTGGGCCGATTAAAAAATGATTGCATATTTTTTATGTGTTGGAGATCGAAGATGAAGTCCGCAAACCAGGCCAGGTCTGCATCCGGGCTAGGACCCCAAATCCGGCCCATCAACCTTTAAGTTTTATTTATGTGATTTTATTTCTAATTATATTTGTTTTTGTTATTTATACATTAAAAATGTCTTGAACCATATTAATAAAATAAAAATAATAATAAAATAATATTTTTAACAAAGATAAATTTTCTTAGTTTTATTTACTTTCAATTTTTAATATTTTATTTCTTTTTCGTGTTCATAAATGAACCGTAAAATCTCTAAAATTTATAGGTTGATTTATTTATAATCATAAATTCATTTATGTATATAATAAAATTTTAATTAGTCTTGATTGTTTTCTCATTTTTCTAATGTTTATGGTTTAGTTTATTTAATGTAAATAATTATTATTATCCACAACAAAAAAATTATTTAATTTAAATATATATAATTTCTTTTAAATTTAGTCTTGTGGCATAGTCTAAATATTTTAGACTGGTTAGAATTTGAAAAATAAATAAATTAAAATAAGTGTAAAATATTTCTTAAAGATGTCAAAAATATTAGAAATAAAGACTATTTTTTAACGGGCACGTGAGATATAATATTAAGTTTTTTCTAATGTGTAATCATGCACCAAACCCTTACATAATCTCTTTTACAATAGCGTTATTGTTTTACACGCCAAAATATTAGTTTTCTTAATTTTGTGAAAAATATTAGATAAAAATTTAATATAAATAATTATTATTTTTTAAATATTTTAGACTAGATAGAATTTGATAAATAAATAATTTAAAATAAGTGTAAAACATTTCTAAAAAATGATCAAAATATTAAAAGTTAAGACTTTTTGTAACGGACATGTGAGACATAACACCGATACTCTTTTTCACGTGTAACAAAGTATTGAGCCCCTAAGGAATTTCTTTTCCAATAATGCTGTTGTTTTACACGCCAAAAAATTTCTTTTCCTAATTTTTATAAGAAAATTAGATGGCGACTCATAAGTCCGAACGTTTTCTAACAAATTCCCGGATTTGATTTCATTTTTATTTTAAAATTTTGAGAAGTAATTTATTATTTTATATCTATTTCTCAAATTCAAAAATCGCATATCTTTGGTGGCGATGTTTTAAACGCGTATAATAATATATTGAGCAAAATCACGGGAATGATATTGAAAAAACACTACTATATGAAGCAAAGTTTAATATTTAAAGAACAATACTACATGAAGCAAAGTTTATAAAGAAAATTACAAATTATCCTAGCACCATGGCCTTATTACAATAATATTTGGCTCGGGTACATAGCATTACTATATCAATTATCATCATAAGTAGGACCTTAAAAAATTATGATAGCAGATCATTGACCAGTACTTTTGATCTTATTCATAAAACATACATATGTCTTTATGACAATTACTTAATTATGTTGGTTCATCTCTCATAATTCCTCTTTTAATTCCTCATCCAAATCATCCTTCAACAAACGCCTAAGAAATAATCTGAACCAATCATAAGAAGCTTTCTTGTGTCTCTTGAGGTTGTCTTGAAAGTCGATGTAACTAATTCCAAAACGATGTGTGTAGCCAGAGCTCCATTCAAGGTCATCCAACAACGTCCATACAAAGTATCCGTGCACATTTGAACCTTCCCTGTTGTTCGATTCATATTATCAAACAAACTTATAATTTTATTTAAGTAATTTGTGTTTGAATATTTGAACTCACAACCTTGATGAAATTAGTTTTGCGCTCTAATGAACATATAATAATGATATCAACTTACTCTATAGCAACTCTAAGGAAGTCAAGGTGGGAAAAGTGGTACTTGATTCTCCATGGGTCATTAAGGGCATCACTAAGAGGAATTGAGGGATCATTTTTTTCACATATCCCTGTGTGATAATATCAATATTGATTTAGTTAATTTTAAAAAGACATGCATAAATGAAGTGTGACATAATTAATATTCAAATATACCATTTTCAGTGATAAAAACTTTTGGGTTTCCATATTTATCCTTTACATGGATAAGGAAATCACGAATTCCCCTTGGATAGACATTAATCCAAGATGAACCAGGAGCCTGAAATGTCATCAACATCAAGATTATAATTTTAAATATTAATTATTAATTAATCAAGAATATAATAAATTTCATAGATTATACATACCGGAATCCCAATTAGTTGCCCGTTGCGCTCAGCTATAATTGAAAGAGATAATTAAGAATAAATAGTTAATCATGATCTAGCCAAACAAATTTAATAACTAATTAATTAATTATCATCTTAACTTACCTGTAGTGTAGACATTAATATCTGTGAAGTATGTCTCTTCACTTGGATTAGCTGGAACTTTTCTATTGAATACATATTTTGCTGAATAATAATTTAGACCAATGAAATCAAATGAACCTATCAATGAAGCAGACTCTTCTTCGGTAAATTTCGGAAGTCTGACTCCTACATTGCGACGCATCACTTCAGGGTAGTCACCGTGTATCATAGGCTCAACAAACCTATTGGTATTAATTGCGATATTATATTAACAAGTTAGTTATTAATTTATATATATATATAAGTTTGTTTTGTATTGTTTTTTACAAGGTCATTATTAATGGAAACAAATCTAGCTTAGAAAAAGAATTGTAAAATTTTGAAAATATAAAATCATATTGATAATATTTTGAATAGAGAATAATATTAATCTAACCATCCAAAGCTGAAATCAGTAGCCCTTTCCCTAGCTTCCTTGTCTGCTGCAGATTGTGTGAGTGGTACAGTCCAATCAGCAACATGAGCTATTCCAATTTCACCTCCTTGCTTTTTCTGTAAATTAATTCATTATATACATGTGCATTGATGGATATTTTGCTTTCAGTTTTTAGTGATTTTCATGATGTCTAGAATCAATGTTTTAATTTTTTTTATAACAAATCTATTTTCATAGTAATGTAAAGAAAGAATTTGATAGTAAAATTTCATCCAAGTAAAAAAAAATTAATAGAATTTCATAACTAAATAGCTAACCTGATATTTTTCTCTATATAGTTTAACGACCGCTGCATGAGCAAGAAGCATATAATGAGCAACCAAATAAGGTTCAACTGCCGAATCTCCGCGTGTGCAATTCAATTTTGTCAACCAAGGAGAACAATAACCCGGAGCCATGCTACCATTGATATAACCACCGACAATAAACATGTATGGCTCGTTAAAAGTAGACCAATATTTTACTTTATCACCAAATTCTTGAAAAAGAATTTCCGCATAGTCAACGTAATCTTGCCTGTAATAATAAATATTTAAAGAAAGACATGATTAGTTGATGCACTTATTCTTATTTAATAATTCTTAGAAAAAATCATATTTAAAGTATATATACTTTTTACTTACACAATATCGCGACTGAGAAAACCCATATATTCGTCCTCAAGTGCTTGCGGAAGATCCCAATGGAATATAGTCACAAATGGCTTTGTACCTATTTATTTATTCATCTAAATAAAAGTGTAACAAAAAAAGTAATGAAATGGGGTTTTGAATGCATGCATGCATTATAATTGACCTTTCGATTCAAGCTCATTGAAGATTTTTTTGTAATGTTGGATGCCGAGCTCATTCCTACCACCCTTCAAGGATCCATCTACAATCAACATTTATACATATATATATAGAGTCAATTATCATATATACATATATGATATATATATATATATATATATATATATATAATAAAAAAAAAGTAATAATGTAGTTACTAGGCAATATTCTGCTCCATGAGATTGACATTCTGTAAGCATCCATGCCAATGTTGTTTAAGATATTAAAATCTTCCTGCAACAAGAGAAGATTTTACTAAAAATAAATATATAAATAAATATATATATATATATATATATATATATATATATATATATATATATATATATATATATATATATATAAGCATCTCTTTTAATTGAAGATGTAAATAAATGAAATATAAGCATCTTCAAATATTTTGATGGAAATTGACTAAAATTGATTTGGATTGGTAGTTTTTAGAATTATAAAGTAATGACAATCCTTTAGTGAAAATTATAACAGTGACTTTTAACCTTTTTTTTTTTATGCACTACTCAGGTTACTTAAACTAATTAGTGGATAAAATTTATTTGTTTATTACAACAAAATTACTTACCTTGTAACGATTGTATGAATCAAGTGCCACATCTCCGTTACTATGATTTGCTACTTTCCCTGTAATTGCATTTTAATGTTGAGAAGATATAAAGTCTATGAATAAGGCAATCAAATTTATTGGTTATATATGTGAATTTCAGAATTATTTATTTATTATTCAAAAAATAAACAAATCTATACAAAGACAAGCAATTCTTCACCTAGCAAAGAAAGAGATGACAATTTCATTTATTTCATTAAGTCTATAATGAAACAAATTAGAAATTAATCTCGTATAGATATAAAAACGTATCTACTTTTCTTGAAGCATTTTCTAATTATTTGTTTCTTTGTACTCTGTTCATATGGACTTTAAAATGGAATAGTACTTCTTCTCTTCGTTAATCACATCAATCTTTATTGAGATACAACCAAAAGAAATTATGTACTGAGAGATAGTAAAAGTTTTCATATAAAAAGAATTATAATAAATATATATTATATATATTGGGTTTTAATTTGTCCTTTCAAATATAATAAAGAGCATTTATATATTGCAGAGTGAAGATAAATAAATAGATGAAAGTAACAGTAGAAATTAGACAAAATAAAAATGAAATTTAATAAAATATAGAGGGTAATAGGAATAAAATATTGTTGCTATTTCTTGTCCCTAACAATCAATGGAGATGGTATTTCTACTGTCTCAATTCATTCTTTTTAGTCACTATTGATAAAACAATTATTATTATTATATTTACTTTTCTCCAATAGAGATATGGTAATGTAAACCATCACTATATTTTTTTTTCTATTCAATTATTTTATGCGATAAAAAATTAATATTTCTCAATAAGATATATCTATTTCATGAATATATATTTATATATATATTAAAAGATTATAGTAGAATATGGTTAGGAGAGAGACATGGTTGTTCATGAGTGAAAGTATCCCAGATACTTAACCCTTTGCCATCAGAAAATGCTGCACCTTCATACTGAACAAATTATTATAAATTAAAAGAGTTAGTACTAAGAATTATGTATAGAAATTTTGTCAAAGTAAACTTAAAAGTAAACTGAATTTACTTGTTTATAAAAAGAAGTAAAATACTTGTATTGTTTTGACTGCCTATAAGATATAATTGGCTTATATGTATGTACCTGATAAGCTGAAGTAGCAGCCCCAAACATAAAATGTTTAGGGAAGTCAAATCGGTTCAAAGAGTAAACATCATGCGAGGGCAAATGAGGTTCGAGATGACAATTTATGAAGGAAGGAAATGTTAAGAGAGTAAACAACCAAAGACATTGAGTAAAGAGAAGAATTAGTTGCTTCTCCATTATCAATGGTAATGCCTTTAAAGTTGAAATGGTTTAATTGTGAAGTGAATTGCTAGCCATTCTTGGTCTATTTATAGGCACAACACATGACCCTCTTTTACTATTTAATTGGAGATTTGTAAATTATGATATGTAACATGTGTTATTAACATTATTTTTTTATTATTATTTCTAATATTGAATGAGAGAGTGTCAGTCTTGAAATTATGGACCACAGTACACAGCTAACAGCTAAAACTAATACCATTCACATATAACTACTCCAATTTTATTTATATATAATTTTAAAAAGTTAAAACTTTAGACTCATAAATTATTTACCATGAAACCTGGTCTTTTTCCAGATAGGATAAGCGGTGAACAATGGCATGAGTCTTGTGTTTAGAAGAACATGTGAATTCGTAGGTATTATCTTTCTTCTTCTTTTTTTGCACGAAAATAGAAAACATTATATTGATAATATATAGTTACAATTATTTAATAAAATGTTTAATAATGATAAACTCTCAATTTTAAAAACAAAAGTATACATTATAGTATTTATCAGTTGAATAAAAATATTAAATTTAGTCTAATGATTCAACAGCAATATTAATTAGTGTGACGAACTAATATTTGTGCTAAACACTAATTTTGTTTTGACTTCCTAAAATCAAAGTAGTTGATGATACTTATTTCACATATAATATGAATACAATTGTATTTATATACATTTCTATTTAAATGTTAAAACATTTAATAGCAACAAAATTATAACTCATTTTTTTTCAAGAAATTAGAAATTTTAGTATAAATAAATAAATTGAATTAAAATTATATAGTACTAAGATCGATCAGAATTAGCACAAGGAACACTGAGTTCTCTTATTTAGAGGGTGAGTCTGGACCACAATAATCACTTTGTGTGTGTGTGTGGAAGAACACATGAATTAGTATGGATTTGGTTTCTTCTTTTTGAAAAAAATATTATATTAATATTTAATAAGATTTATCACATTAATAAAATAGAACAATTGTATTTTTTTTTTTAAATTTAACAGATTAGCACATTTTTGATATCAAACATTTATTTAACTTAAGTTATTTTTTATTGAGACCATATTTTATTTGTAAATAAAATTATTGTGACTTGAACTATTTTAATGAAATATTAATTTTTAATAATTTTTTTTTTAACAAAACTATAAATAATAGTTTCCATTGAATAAATAAAATATCAAATATTGTCTAAGGATAACCATATTAATTACTAGTTTACATGTATGACTACTAAGATTTGATCATGAACCAATACTTGTTCATGGCATAAGTTCATTTTACAATTTGTCTTGAACACTATTTTTGTTTATGACTTTTTGAAAAAATCAAACAATTCCCAAACT
This sequence comes from Impatiens glandulifera, assembly GCF_907164915.1. NCBI lineage: Eukaryota > Viridiplantae > Streptophyta > Magnoliopsida > Ericales > Balsaminaceae > Impatiens > Impatiens glandulifera. Next base: position 39,676,357 of record NC_061869.1, on the reverse strand, counting down.
TCATATTTTACTCCTTCTTGATGGCCCATCACTTTAATATAACTTATAATCTTGTTATATTAAAAAGTGATGCATTTTTACTGATCACTATTACGGACGTGAATAATGGCCTACGGAGAAAGTCCATGATTTTATATTGAGTAGTTTTGAGTCTTTTGACCATCTTTAAGGCCCGAATGGTCATTATGCCAAACAATGATATCCTCCAAAATAATAATAATAATAAAAACAGTAATTTTACAATGGAAAAAATATTTTTACATGGCATTGAACATCAACAACCAGCCATTATGACTTTTGTTTTGATGTCCATATATAAACTATGTTGGCACAAATTAATTTTTACCCTTTAAATATTCCATTTGCATTTACATATTTCAGTATAATTATTATTAAAATCGTTAAAAGTGGTATGAATTGTCTCAAAGAGAGACAAAAATACATCTTATATCTTTTTGCGTTTGTTAAGTCATTCACGATGTTTTCTAGATAGATATTTTATTTACATTTCTAAGATTTTGTGTTCAAGTAGTAGCAACGAGCTACTTCCGCCTGAATCACCTCTAGAGGCACCATATGTTTCATGCTTGATAGAAACATATGAATTTTATGTGGAAGAATTTGAAGGAGGCGCATGTCTATGTTGTTGATAACCTCAACATATGTCGACCAATGGTGAGCTTTATGTTACGGCCCATTAGTGTCACGACCCATTCAAGAGGATGTCGATGCTCATTAAAGTCTTGGTCTCACAGTGCACAAATCTTCCTAGCCCAAAGGACCCATTGCCTAAGTAGGACCAACTCAATGAATAATCTAGTTATGGAAGAGATATTATAATTAAGGAATATATATTCTAATTTAAGAAGGATATTCTAGTTAAGGAGGGATATCCTTAATTAGTGTAATTAATTTATAATTAGAAAACAATTCATAATTTAGTATGTCATAAGTTCTATAAATACGTCAAAGGTATTACATTATAATTACCAAGTATTTTTATAATACAATTCTTATTCTCAAACTTTTTCTCTCTCTAAGTTCTTTCTATAAATACTTCAAATGTATTACATTGTAATTACCAAGTATTTTATTAATACAATTCTTATTCTTAAACTCTTTCTTTCTCTCTCTAAGTTCTTTTTGCATTGTCTAAAAAAGCTTACTAGCTAGAATCTAAGTCGATCTAGCCTAGTGCCACACGGTTCGAATTTAATCTAGTGACAAGTGGTATTAGAAAAAGGTTGTGCTTCCGCATTCAAGCTGCGAGAGATGGATTCAGGTACTACCGTCACTAAGGTCCCGACCGGCCAGCATAAGGACAAGAGATCCTAGAGGGATAAGTTCGTCGATAGAGGTGCTTCCATGAGCGACGATGACCCGACTTGAAGAAGACATGAGCGAGCACCAAGAAACTCTCAAAGTGTTTAGCACGGTGGCCGATAGAGTGATGGTGTTGAATGAGGAAGCTGAAAAGTTTGAGAATGAGGTCATGAGAATCATTAACAATTCGAATCGGATCATTCATGAAGAAGTGTTGGGACCAGTTCGAGGGGAGATTAATGATATCCGACAGGAAGTACTTAAGACAATCCGAGGAGAAACCCATGTGATGATCGACGCTCTTCAAAGGGAAATGATGGGGATGTGTGATGCGATGGAAGGTCGGATTGGGTGGAATGGAGGGGAACTACGGGGTGTGGAACCTCATCAAATGGATGTTCCCAAGCTAACTCCGTTCAAAGACTCGAGGAGTGCAAGGGAAGTTGAGGACTTCCTTTGAAACAAAGAACGATATTTTCGGGCATCAAGCATACTTGATGATAGCACCAAGTTGTAGACGACTCCTTTCTTCTTGATAGAGATGGCGCTATTATGATGGAGAATGCGTAAAACATACATTGAACGAGGTACACTGAGGATGGAAATATGGGAAGACTTCAAGACTGAGTTCAAGCGCCAATTCTTCCCAGAGAACGCCGATTTTTAGGCACGGAAGCGGCTAAGTCAACTTATGCACAAAAGAACTATCAAGGAGTATGTGAAAGAGTTCTAAGAATTGATGCACAAGTTACCTAGTCTCATAAAAGAGGAGACACTGTTCATATTTGTTAATGACCAAAGACATTGACACAGTTAGAACTACAAAGGGCCAAGGTGCAGAATGTCTCTGAGGTAATTGCGGTTACGAAAAGACTGATTGAGCTAAAAGTGTCTATGCATAGACCAAAGTTCAATAGAGACAACAATGAGAAATGTGGAAGAGACCGTCTACCCAAGAAGTGGAAGCCCAACAATAATTCGGGAAAGCAAACCGACGAATCGGGAAAGTCAAGAACTTATCACATTTGTGGTGATACCAAACATATAAAGTTCATGTGCCCGTTCAAAGGTAAAAAGGTTGCAGAAGTTCGAGAAATTGAGTCCTCTGATGAGGAAAAAGGGGCTCAACTGGGATCCCTAAAACTTCTCAATATTGTTAAGGCTAGTGTCGTTGGGTCAATCAAGGGAACAAAGAGGGGCTCAATGTTCATAAAAGCCTTATTCGGGAGATAGAGTGTCAAAGAACTAGTTGATACTAAAGCTACCCACAACTTCATGCGTGAAGGAGTGACTAAGGCGTTGGGCCTCTATATCAACCCAACAAAGGGGACTATCAAGTCCATGAATGAGATAGCCAAACCGGTGGTCGGGGAGGCGAAGGAAGTGCAAGTCTAGATCAGAGACTAGAAAGGAAGGGTCTTGTTGTCAATAGTCCCTTTGGATGATTATGATGTAGTGTTGGGGCTACGATGGTTCGATTAGGTACGCGCTTGTATAATTCTCTATTCTGATTCGCTTGTCATTTTGTATCACGAAAAGACTAGCGCAATACCAGTAAGAAGGGAACTAGAAGGAACGAGCATGCTCTTGACAATACAATTCAGGCGAGGCCTCCAACGTGGTGAAGAGACATTTTTCTCTTTTACTATGATGGATGACGAGGACAATTCCAAAGGGGAAAGTTAAGTTCCCAAGGAAGTCCAAGAAGTGTTGGAAGAATTTAAAGATACGATGCCCAATGAACTCCCGAAAATATTGCTGCCAAAACGGGATGTGGACCACAAAATTGAGTTGGTGACAAATGCTTTACCACCCTCTTGCACGCCCTATACAATGGCACAACCCAAAATAGATGAGTTGTAAAAGCAATTAAAAGGGTTTCTCGATGCTGGAATGATCCATCCATCAAAATCATATTATGGTGCCCCAGTGCTTTTCCAAAAGAAGCATGACGGGTCAATAAGGATGTGTGTGGACTATCGGGCGTTGAACAAGTTGACAATTCAGAATAAATACATAATCCCAATCGTTGGTGTGGTATTCAATAACTTGAAGGAGCCAAGTGGTTCTCGAAGATAGACTTACGGTCCGGATATTGGAAAGTAAGAATAACAAAATGGGATGACTAAAAAACCACCATGGTCACGAAGTATGGGTCTTACGAATTACTTGTCATGCCTTGTGGCCTTACTAATGCACCAACCACATTTTGCACCCTCATGAAAAAGGTTTTTCGTCCCTACCTAGATAAATTCGTGGTAATTTATCTTAATGATAGTGTCGTGTAATCATCCACGTTGCATGAGCATGTTGAACATTTAAGATTGGTACTTGAATCTTTGCGGGAGAATGAGTTGTACGCAAAGTGGGAAAAGTGCTCATTTGCCCAAGATGAAGTGATTTTTCTTGGCCATTAAGTGAAGTCCGGATGCCTTATGATGGATGAGGCCAAGGTTAAGGCTATTTGAAAATGGGAACCACCCAAAAATGTGCCTCAACTCCAATAATTTCTTGGTTTGGTAAACTACTACCGGAAGTTCATCACATGGCACTCAAATATAGCTACTCTCCTAAGAGACCTCTTGAAGAAAGATCGATCATGGAGCTGGGACGAAAAGTGTGTGGAGGCCTTCGAGGGGCTCAAGGAAAAAGTTACCGAACAACTAGTACAAGCACTGTTGGACCATACCAGAGAGTACAAGGTGCATACCCATGCATCTGACTTTTCCATCGGAGGTGTGTTGATACAAGATGGACACACTATTGCATATGAAACCCAAAAGTTACACCACACGGAACAACGATACACAATCCATGAGAAAGAGATGACAACGGTCGTGCATTGCCTACGCACATGAAGGCACTACTTACTTAGGAGCAGGTTCATGGTCCGAACAAACAACGTAGCCACTAGCTACTTCCAAACATAGAAGAAGCTAACTTAAGCAGGTTAGGTGGAAGAATTCCTAGATGAGTTCGACCACACATTGGAATACAAGCGGGTGTTACCAATCGTGTAGTCGACGTATTAAGCCGCAAGGTATAACTTATCTCCATTAGTCAACCGGAGACCAACCTAAGGGAACACATTCATGAGGGACTAGAGAAGGATCCCAATGCACTAAGCTTGATAGAGTTTGCTCGAAATGGCAAGACTTGAAGGTTTTGTGTCAACGATAGGTTACTCATGAGAAAAGGAAATCGACTGTTCGTACGCAAGTGGGGAAGTTTACGACGAGACGTCTTAGAGGAAAGTCATGATTCAAAATGGGCAGGCCACCAAGGAATGCATCGTACCATGGCGTTGATGGAGGATTCATATTATTGGCCCAAAATGAGTGATGAAGTGGAAGCTTATGTGCGGACATGTCTTATTTTCCAACAAGACAAGATTGAGCTATAACATCCAAGAGGTTTGCTCCAACCATTACAAGTGCTGACACATCCTTTCGAAAGCATCTCGATGGATTACATCACATCCCTACCAAAGTCTAATGGGTACGGGTCAATCATAGTGGTGGTTGATCGTTTCTCAAAGTATAGAACTTTTATAGTGGCACCACCCGACGTTCCGACCGTTGATAAAGCCAAGTTGTTCTTGAAGAACACCGTGAAGCATTGGGGAGTCCCAAAGACGATTATGAGCGACAAAGATCCTCGCTTCACCAGGAATTTTTTGTATGAATTGTTCAAATTGATGGGGACCAATTTATCATTTTCAATCAGCTTCCATCCACAAACCGATGGGCAAACAGAAAGGGTCAATGCCTTGCTAGAGTTATATCTAAAACACTATGTGAGCGCCAACCAAAGAGTCTGGCGCAGACTTTTGGACACGACACAGTTCTCATATAACTTACAGAGGAGAGAATCGACTAGGCGGAGTCCTTCCGAACTAGCGACAAGTAGACAACCAATAACTCCGCAAAGTTTGGCTACCGACTACGTAGGACAAAGTCCGTCCGCCTACACTTTCGCCAAATCTTTAGAAGAGGAGGAAAATCTTGCTCGAGCATTCTTGGACAAAGCCACCAAGAAGATGAAAAAATAGGAAGATTTAAAGAGGCGTGCAATCGAGTTCAAGGAAGGGCCAGAGTAATGGTTAAATTACTCCCACAACAATTCAAATCTCTATGATCTGTGCATAAGGGGCTTGTACGTAGATATGAAGGACCGTTTAAAATCGATAGGAGTGTGGGGAATGTCTCATATCGGTTGGAGTTGCCACCCAGACTAAAGATTCATCTAGTATTCTACGTAATTAAACTTAAATCGTTTCACGAAGATGTGGAGGATGCAAAAAGACATAACAAAAATCTATCTCATAGGGAGATTAGAAGAAGAAGCGTTTCCCCTTTTACTAAATACTTTGTACGATGGGAAGGTCTACTCGATGCCGAGAATTGGTGGGAAAGATAGGATCACTTATGGAAATTCAAGTAGAAGATTGAAGAGTACCGGTCTAAGGTCGAGCCGAGGACGGTCACGACTTAGGTGGGGGAGAATGTTACGGCCTATTAGTGTCACGATTCATTCAAGGGGATGTCAAGGCTCATTAAAGTCTTAGCCTCATAGTGCGCAAATATTCTTAGCCCAAGGGGAGACCCAATTGCCTAAGTAGGCCCAACCCAATGAATACTCTAGTTAAGGAAGAGAATTTCTTCTTAAGGAAGAAATATTTTAATTTAAGAAGGAATATTCTAATTTAAGAAGGGATATAGTTAAATAAGGGATATCCTAAATTGGTGTAATTAATTTGTAATTGTAAGATAATTCCTAATTTAGTATGTCATAAGTCCTATAAATACCTTAGAGGTATTACATTGTAATTACCAATTATTCTATCAATATAATTATTATTCTCAAACTCTTTCTCTCTCTAAGTTCTTCTTACATTGTCTAAATAGACTTATTAGCAGAATCTGGGTGGATTTAGCCTAGTGCCACACGGGTCGAATTTCATCCCGTGACATTTAACCTATGATCAATTTAAAAAACAGTTATATAAATATATTAACTATATGTATATAATATTATATTTCCTAAATTTCTATTGAGACTTATAATTTTTTTTCATTTATATATTTCGCATTCAATTATTTAAATTCTAATTAATTTAAATTTTCACGTTCCTTAACTTAATTTCTCTTAAACTACTATTCGCCTCTCTCTCGGACCTCTCGGTTAGCTATCGATTAGTTTTTTTACTCTCAGCTTATCGATTAATTTTTATTTATAGTATAAGATTGTATAAATTGTATATATTCTCATGCTATATTTTTGTTAATAAATCACAATGAAAAATAAAAAAAATAAAAACATTATTGTTATTTTTCAAACATAAAAGAAGTTCATCTTCGTCTACAATTAATGAGGTAAATCTTTGATTTAATATTAGTTATGAGGAAAATTCATCTAAAATTGAATAAAAGCAACCTATTTTAAAATTTTTAAGAGTTGAAATTGATCTTAATACTCTTGAATGAGATCCCGCAATTCAGAATTCTATATGACAAGATCTCGTTAATCAATATGATGAAATTAGGCGAGCCTATATTAAAATGGGTCTGTATCAACATAAGCTGGATGAGTATCCAAGAACTAAGTGTGAATCATAAACTCAGTATCATAAATTTCAATACTCGTGATTTAAAAAGTTTCCCATACGAGATAAAATTTTAAATATATAAATTTGTTATTTAAATAGGATATACACATCACTTTTAGATAACGTACATTTATTTTATTTTAATAGGGGTATTCGTTGATCGGTTCGATTAATGTGTTCATTTATTATCTATAATAGTATAATATCTATAATCTGTACATACTAGGGAAAAAACCTTGAATTCTCCCTTAATGCTGACACATATGCAATAACTATAGTCGGAAAGAAGACTGACATCGCGCAATCACAAACATGTGTTGGTGACAAAATCACGATCATGCAATAGTTGAGGCATAATATTTTCGAATTCATCTTGATACTAGTAAAAAATGGCTTTGAACGAGGGCAAAAACTCTCGGTGAAAGCCTAATTACCGTCGATGATAATTTTCACTGAGGGTGACAAATGCTCTAGGAAGGTGTTGATAATTTGACTATCGATGAAGGAAAATTAGTATCACCGAGATCATTTGGAGCCGTAGGAGATAATATTATTAATGAGAGCACTAATCACTCTCGGTGATAATTCAATTCTTTTACCGAGAGAAGAACTAATGCTCTCGGTGATAATCTGAAATCATTTCTGATAGCCTTTCTATAGCTTTTAGTGATACTCTTAAATGATTATCGAGCGCATACGTCTATTACTCTCGGTGATATTCAGTCTTTTTTTAAATAAAATGGTTGTAAAACCGATTATACCTATTTAAACCAAACCAATTTCAGAAATCATACACAAATTATAACAAAATTATAACAAATTTCATATACCAATAAATCAAAATTCCAGTTCATCCAAAATTACAGTCATCCAAAAATTTATCATATACTAGTCAAAGTTCTAAAAGATAAGAGCTAGTTCTAAATAATATCATATACCAGACTGATCCAAGGGTGGAGGATATCTCACCATAAGCACCGCTAGCTAGTACTGTAATTCTTATCTTTGTCTTTTCAACTGTCTTTGTGTCTCAAATGTTTGCTCCTATAATCAAGACTCTAGATGTTCTATGTTTTTTGAAGACTCGACTTGTAACTCACTACGCAACTGCTCGAGCACTTGCTCCCTCCGTTGTGATTGGCTTCCACCCCATAAATCTCCTCGAAATTGGGTGGGCCTCACCCCAGATCCCATCCCAATGATCCTACCGTGACCTTGTCGTCCAAAAACGTTCTCGATCAGCTCATATTCAGACATGTTGGGATTTCTCTCCATCGTTTGACTCATCACATCCTACAAAATAAATTAAAGTTGGATTAGTTAATTATAACATCAATAAGTAAGTGAAATATAATATATACTTACAATCTTCTCCTATACATAGGAATCCACCACACGAGTAAAGTCCTCTCATGTTCCTTTTCTACTGTGTGTTTCGTAGAAAATGTCAATGTGTAATGGCGCCTTACCGGTAGTTCTCTCCTGTGAAGATTATATGTTAATGTTAATTATCAAAATATAGTTACTATATTATTGACTCTCAAATAAATACACTTACCATTTTTGTTGCTACTTGAGAGAATCACACAGTCTCGGCATGATATGTCAATCAAACATTCTCCATGTTTTTAGAATTTCGTTCACTTCTTACATATTTTTTAAAACATCAATTAATACTAAGCTACATTGTAAACTAGGATGTAACAAAGTTTAAAATTTAAAGATTCACCCAAAAATCGTCTCGGAGAAAATGGGTCTCCAAAATGTAATTACAATCATCTTGTGAATATTCATCTTGGATGTGTGCTCTGATATCTGTTACATCCCCATCATAAGCCTTAAATTGATTTTGGTTGATATCACATACGAACATATCTCAAACCACCTTAACATGTTTCATTATCTGTTGCCGATAATGCCCAATAGGTTCTAGCACTATGTTACGTGCGACTCATTTAAAACCTCGGCCCTAAAATATTTTATTCATCCGTCTCTCGGCCCAAGTGTCTATACGGGCCCGTTTATGTTTTTATGGAATAATTCTGTTTTGTTTACTTTCTCTTTTATCTTTATTTGAAACTGAATTCTGTTATTTTGAAAGTTTGTTGTAACCGAATACTCTTGGGCAAACCAACCTCTTTAAATGGTGATGCCCACCCCACTTTTTGGGGCTATGAATGGATATTTTGGAACTTGGTGTTTAAGTTATCTCTCGGCCCTCCTCCCCTTCTTGGACCGCTAGGTGTAAACTAGTGGTATTTCTCCCCTCCCCCTCGGCTCTTCTCTCCCTAACCTCGAATTCACCTCTAATTCTATGTCCGCTGCGCTAGAGTGTTGAATTCCATCATCAAGAACCCGTTTCTTGAATTAAAGAACCTGAAAGGCTCGGCCATAATTAAAAATCCTAACATCTTGGTATCAGAGCTGGCCGATTCTCAACATGGTAGAAACTCGCCAGCAATCGTAAATGGAAGCACTCAAGGCCCTGATTGAAAACTTGTCCTAGCAAACAGCAGTAATGCAAGCTGCCATAGACCGTAGATTTGATGTTGCTGAAGAAAGAATGGCGGCCCTTGAAAGCGGGGCATCTGGAAACGTGCAAGAACCCCGCCACAGACCCTATGATGATAATTCTTGCCACGGTCCTTCACCATTTAGGCCCCCGCACCCTGGCCAGAACCGCGATCAACACTATGCTCCTCCTACTCGGCTAACCAAGGTCGATTTTCCTCGGTTTGATGGGTCGGATGTCGAGGGCTGGCTAATTTCTGTCGAGCAATTTTTCAGAGTGGACAAAACTAAGGATGCCACTATATTAGAAATCGCCCTCATTCATTTTTCTGGAGAAGCAAGAATGTGGTACGGGTCATATCTTCAAAACCGAAATCATATGGAGGCCCTATCTTGGGCCGTGTTCAAGAGAGACCTTATAACTCAATTCGGGCCATCTATACATGATACACCAATGAGACAGCTAATGAATTTAAAACAGGTTGGGTCGGTTCAAGAATATAACCTCCGGTACATGTCGATCTCTCAAAAGTTATTACATATGCCAATGGACTACGTCATTGATTGTTATTTGTCCGGTCTAAGGGAAGAGATTGCGAACTGCATCAGGTTGCGATTTCCAGATTCTTTAAACGAAGCAATGGCCATGGCTAAAGTCCAAGAAGCAACATATCGGTCTTTAATGAGCAGTGGTAACTTGTACAGCGCTGAAGCATCATTGCTGCCCACGCCATCCAATATCAACTCAGCCGGGCCGAGCACCAATACTAACTTCAAGAATTCATCATATGGGTCCTCTTCAAATGCAAACCAGGGCCTTGTTAAGCAATTAGACTCAGCCTCAATGGATGAAAAGCGAAAGAAGGGTCTATTCTATTCTTGCAATGAAAAATGGCAACCAAACCATAGGTGTAAATCCAAGTTATTCATGGTTTCGGCCAATCAAGAAGATCAAGAACCTGACCAAGAACCTGTTTTGGATGATTTTCCTTCATTGCTCGGCTCAAGGGATGAACCAGCCATATCCTTACATGCCCTGACCGGGTCTAAAGCCTTCCAAACGCTCCAGATTCTTGGCAAAATTGGGAACCTGCCGGTGGTGATCTTGATCGATACAGGCAGCACCCATAATTTTATCAATAGCAGGATTTTGGAGAAAATAGACCACAAAAGCATAGCAACCCAGGTACAATCGGTTAGAGTGGTTGATGGATCTAATGTTTTATGTTCTAGTGTTTGCAAGGACTTGAAGTGGTCGATGGAAGGCAATGAATACCAAACAGAAATGAAGGTAATTTCCATGGACGGTTATGATATTGTGTTGGGAATTGAATGGCTGATTACTCTAGGCCCGTCTTCTTGGGACTTTGAAAAGCTGACCCTATCCTATGATAAGCAAGACAGTACCACGGTCCTTAAAGGGATTCCTCGGTCGCAGGCCAATTTGATGCATGGAAACCAGCTGGAAAGGACCCTAGATAAATATATTGTTGCTGCCAAAACGCAAGTAAAGAGTAAGCCCGAAGGCCAAACTGTTTCACTAGCTGCAATGACCTTGGAAGATATTCCTAACGATCTAATTAGAAACTATGGCTCATTCGATGCTGCAGTTATGCTGGTTCGGGAGAAAGACTTGGCCTGGATTTTTGAGCTAAGTAGGGAGTTTAATCGAAGTTGGAAGAAATTATTTTTGCACCAGGCGCTGGGGACATTGCAGCAACCAAGGCCAGCTTTAAACACTGAAAAACTCGACCTTGGGTGCACAGAAATTCCAGAAAGGGGCGGAGTGGCAAGCGACCCGGCAGCGCAAAGGACCGCAAGGACCCGGCCAGTTCCACTACTGAAGCGATTCTGCCGAAAGTTTTTTGTGAAAATACGGTCTTATGCTGCGACCTTTGCTGAATGTGCCGAAGCCCGACCGAAGCAATAGTTTTGAAGTTGAAGATGCATATTAGAGGCTGACCAGTCCATGTTCTTTTCGTCGAGGGCGACGAATCTCGAAGGGGGGGATTATGTTACGTGCGGCTCATTTAAAACCTCGGCCCTAAAATATTTTATTCATCCGTCTCTCGGCCCAAGTGTCTATACGGGCCCGTTTATGTTTTTATGGAATAATTCTGTTTTGTTTACTTTCTCTTTTATCTTTCTTTGAAACTGAATTCTGTTATTTTGAAAGTTTGTTGTAACCGAATACTCTTGGGCAAACCAACCTCTTTAAATGGTGATGCCCACCCCACTTTTTGGGGCTATGAATGGATATTTTGGAACTTGGTGTTTAAGTTATCTCTCGGTCCTCCTCCCCTTCTTGGACTGCTAGGTGTAAACTAGTGGTATTTCTCCCCTCCCCCTCGACTCTTCTCTCCCTAACCTCGAATTCACCTCTAATTCTATGTCCGCTGCGCTAGAGTGTTGAATTCCATCATCAAGAACCCGTTTCTTGAATTAAAGAACTTGAAAGGCTCGGCCATAATTAAAAATCCTAACACACTACCTTAAAACAATTCTACAAAGACACATGATTAAGTTATTCATCAATTATTATTATGTATCAGAGAATGAAAGTTAATAAAATAAGATATTAAAAACTTATCATTACTTACTTCTAAAGATGTTCTCTATCGGTGAAGCTCAAGTCTGACCATTGCAGTAGGCAATGTGATATCACAGTGGGGTCTCGATCCACGATTCCAATATGTCTAGAACATATCGTGCCATTGTCGAAAAAACCTTCCCACTTGGTGATAAATGTATTTTTATTGTCTGACCTAGGGTCAATTTCAAGAGGGTAGTGTTCTTATTTTTTTCCCGACCCTTTCTTTTTGATGTAGATCCTATAAAAGTATTAGACAACATTAATAATTAAATTTTTATGTATTCAAAGAATTATACCTGGCTGGGAGGATGATGTCGTCGTCATTTCAACCTTCGGGAACATCGGATCTACAAGATCGGATGAACCATCTAGCTCATTAAAGCCGACCACCTTGAGGAGCCCAGTTCTCCTCTAGAGATCCTCGTGCTTCCTAGACATGCCTCATGTATAGGTTGATTATTTTTTCTTAAGTGTCATCTTCCTTATTAAAAAAAGATGTTACATAATTTTAACTAATTAAATTAAAATAAAATATCAGGAAACCTTAATTAGATGTTCGAATAACGTTGGTATATTATACATATTATACTAGTGTGAGAAGCTTGTATTGCTTGCCTAAAAGGCCTTAAATGACGTCCATAAAAGAAATGTACATATTTCATTAACCCCTTCCATATATTTTAAACAATTATTTGATTAGATTAATGGATTTTAGAATCAAGTTTATTTAAATTTAATTAATTTATACACTCCTGTATGCATGAGACAAGACCCGATTTCTTAACAAAGAAGACGATGGTGTCACATTGCGTTGTGTGATGAAGGAGATTGTGATTGTATTTTTGCAGCATAGTGAGTATAAATGCAGCGTTCCTCGATGAAAACACTAAACTTTATTGTGTTTATATAACCACATATTTATAGAAATGAACAAAATACAATTAAATTAAAACGCTTGAACCGAATGGGATTTATGGCCCACTAGGGATAAGGTCATCCTTTTTGTATGGAATGGAAAGTATTATAATTTAGATAGTTTAACTATTTTTTTTGGAAAACGGTTAATTCCATTTAATTAAAAATCCCAAAAGTGAGAGGGATAAGAATCAAAGTTAGACCAATCATAAATATGATTAAAAGATACAATCAAAAGACTCTAAAGAAACTGATTAGTAGCATTTGTAAAAATAAACAATAGAGATTACAAACGAAAAAATACAATCAATAACAAATCCTAACTACCTCAATCATGGTGTTTATTTCGATATAAACTTATTATGTCATAAGGCCTTCTTCCTTTTCCCCTTCTTTTTGCTACGCAAGGAGATTGAATTGAAGAAGATGATGAAGCTTTCTTATTCGCATTATGTAATCTTTCTTTGTACGAAACCGTGATAATCTGATAGTAAGAGTTCTTTTTTAGGACTTCAAGGTTCTTATCTTTGTTTTCGTCTATTTTAATTTTAGGATTCTTGCCTTTGTTTCCTTCAGCATCAGCTTTGGTATCCTCTGCATGAGGCTTGATATCATCTGCTTCAGCTTGATTGGTCTGAGTATCTTCATCTCTAGTTTCCACTACTACAACTTGACTTGTTTGAGAATCAACTTCCTTCTTCTTTCTCAAGTTCTGTTTCAATATGATATTTATCCTCTTATAAATCAGAGTCCCTTTAACAATTTTCATTTAATCACATTGTTTTCTTCATTTTCAGAGTCCTCATTTGCTTCAACTTCCTTCCATTCCTCCATATTTTTCTCTTTGATGTTAGACTCCTCTGTTTTATTTTTATGTTTTTTTTCTCCATGCCTTTCAGTATTATTTGCTTTTCTTCCTTAGCTTGAACACATTTCGTGCTGGCATGTTGAAAAGAATTGCATAATGAACACATGTGTGGTCTTCACTCATAAGTGATTCTCATGAAATTAGATTTTCCTTTCCTGTCAACCACTGTCATTTTCTCTAACAATGTATATCGAGAATACACATCAATGTTATTTCTAACAAAAGAAAGATACTCTCCTTCTTCAATAATTAGGTCCATATATAATGATCTACCTAATAAACTTATAAAATGATTAAGAACTTCTACATTATACAGAAATATTCTAAAATTTGAATAATATTTAAATTGTTTCATTACGTTTGCTTAATAAGTTTAAAATTAAACATTGACATCAACTAATTCCAAATATTATTTGGGATTCAAAATCAAGATTTAATATATTGGACTCTAACAATAAATCATGTCATATTAATAACAAGCAAAATTTTCACCTAAATAAACTCTCATAAAAGAAAAATGAAAAAGAGATTTCATATATTTTTTTAAATTAATAAAATATTTGACCACGTGACAAAATAAATGTCATGTTGGAGTCTGAAATTAACGGTTAGAAATATCTCCAAATATTTAAAAATATTAGAGTTAGAGATGATGTTATTTAAAGTTCTAGCACTGTATGGCTAGAACACAATTCCAAATTTAAACCTCAACTTAAATTGAGCAAATTTTAATTTAATTTTCCTACTAAATTGTATAATGCATAACTAGGGACGACCCAGGATTCGGAGTAGGATTGGGCTTAAAAAATAATTATGGGCTTAAATTAATGATAAAATTTTGGATAAAACGAATGAAGAAATGTAATTAATTTTATTTTTATTTTTAATAATTAGGTAAACAATGGTGATTTTTTTGAATAAAAGAAATAATAATATTACATTTTTACAGTAATTTTTTTTTTCATGTTAACTGAGCCACTACATAAATCCATCTATGTGCATAGCCCTATCCAAACATATTATATGGTGGTGTTGATTTCTTAACATTCTTATGATAAGCTGACATTTGTTCGGAAACAATATCTAGTTTTTTTATTATTTAGGTAGTGTTTGATATAATTGAAAATCAGGATTTTAATAATGAATTTTAAGTATTAAATGACTTAAAATTTATAAATAAAAAAAATAATTAAATAAAAAAACAATTTTTTTAAATATTTAATATTTAAATTAATTTGATAATATCTAAACTATTTTAATTTTAAATATGTAATATTTAAACTAATTTGATAATATCAAAAACTAATTTATAAAATATTTAAATTAATTTAATAATATCTAAAATTAATATTGAATAAAATACAATAAGACTATTATTGTCACATCCTAAAAATCCATTTTTCAACATCTTTTGTACTGGATGAGACCTATAACCAAGGAAATTAGACTTAGGACCGAGAGGTCCGATCGATGATCCTTCTATTACGACCGAGAGGTCCGACTGATGATCCTTTAATTAGGACTGAGAGGTCCGAGCAAAGATCATATGTTTAACCCATCTCATACTTAAAACACCTCATGCTCAACCAACCTTTAGAAGAAATTGAAGAACAACCATCCTTAGCAGTTCGAAATATAAGGAAATTAATCTTTCTTAAACATCTTTAGAAACCCACATAATGATATATAATTCATGTATTTTATATAAATGGTACATACTGTTTTTAAAAGCATGATTTCATTGCATGTCCATAATTTTAATGAAAACCGTTTTCCAAAGTATGATATGTTTTATGAAACTTTAATGTTAAGGGTTACGAAATAATAGTGATAAAATATTGATGAAGGAATTGACGAATGAATACGAGAGGAGGCATAACCAAGATGAGCTTTGGTAGTCTGATTCCAAAATACTGGCTGCGAATTGACGGAAAAGGATTCCTCACCTTCAGGATTAGGTCTAAAGGTCTAGGGCCTAAATATGTGCTCAAGATGTAAATGTAGCTTCACTATTGATGATATACTCTTAAAAATCCACATATGGATGCAATGTAGTTTAAATGTCCTTTCTATAATTTTTTAAATGTTTGTTGAGTCTTTAGACTCACTATGTTTGTGTGGTGTAGGTACATAGCCACAGTTTTTAGGTGACAAGTGAAGAAAGACTTGGAGTGGAGTAATGTGCATAGGATGCGTGTAGAAGGAGGGACCGAGACTGTACGACCGTAATTTTATACGAACATGTAGTGAACAACCGACTTTTATAGAACCATTTTGTTATTAATGATAAAATGCGCAATTTAACTTCTGCATATGTGACTGACTTCGTTATTTTTCACCCATCTCTATCCTAGTCTAGAATTTGGGATTTTGGAAATTGTCATTATATATTAATTATAATAGTTAATAAATTAAAAATAAATATATTAAATTATAAATTAAATAAATATAATTTAATATATTGAATATTAAATAAAAATATTAAAATTAAATATTAATTTATGATTTATTAAATATTTATATATGGTTTAAATTTGATCCTCCTCTCTTCTTCCTATTGTTTACAATTAATCTTATAAAATATATAATATGGTACTTAAAGTGGAAGAATGAATGTTGGAAAGACAAAATCTAATATATATATATATATATATATATATATATATATATATATATATTATATAAAGTAGTTTTATTAAATTTTAAAAAATAAATTTGTTGTTTTTCTGATTTATTTGATAGAGTAGTATTTACTAGCTTTATTTTTTAAATAAGCTAAATATTTTAATAAATTATTTTTGACATATTATATCTAAAAATAATTGATGACAATTATGTTTTATAGAATAGACTTATATTAAATAAATGTTTAATTAATAAATAAAATATTTATGTTTTATAGAATAGACTTATATTAAATAAATGTTTAATTAATAAATAAAATATAAGTCATCCTATCAAACATAGTGTATTACAAAATCTAACTCTCTTTAAATAAAATATATATTTAATTAAAAAACAATTTTTTTATAAAGTTAAATATATTATTATTTTAAATTGTGCACTGCCTTTTTTTTTATGAGATAATATTTTTGATAAAAATGTTTAAATAATATTAAATAATAAAATAATAATTTAAAATAAAAAATATTTTAATATTTTGAATAATAAATAAAATAATATCATAATTTATAAAAAAAAATAATAATATTTGATTAGTCAATTTATATAAATAATTTAAACCCTTAACCCAAGTTTATAAAAAATAATATATTTTATAATTTAAATAGAATTAATAGTCAATAAAAATTTACGGATCATTTCAAATTCCTGTCGGAAAATATCTTCAAGAGTTCCCAGATCTCTAGCTACACTTATTAAATAACGTAGTCAACCATTTAATATGGTCAATAATCTTAATTAAAAACTAATAACTTTTAACGATGTTAAACAAAATCTCATCGTTTCAAACTGATTACTTTTTAATTAATGAATCAATTACTCATCTTTCAAACAAATTTACCCAAAATACAAACTTTTTCATTCACGTTCTTAAACTTTCCATTTTTCTCCTTCTAAATTATTAATTAATATTTTAATTACAAATTTTCCATACTAAATTTATTAATCACTTTATTTTATAAATATAAATATATATAATTAAAATTAATAATATATATTAAATAAATAAATATTATACATTAAAATAAAATACATTATATAACTTTTAATATTATATATTCAAATAAAATATATTACATAAATATTAAAATAACACATTTATTTTATTTTTTTACTTAATTTTATAAATATAATATATATAATTAAAATTAAACATTATAAATTAAATAATTCAAATAAATATTATAAACAAAAATAAAATATTTTACATAAAATTTTCATATTATATATTAAAATAAATTATATTATTTTATATAAATATTAAAATAATACATATACTACATAAATATTAAAATAACACATATATTTTACGTAAATATTTAAAAATATTAAAAATATTTTAAAGTTTATATAATTTATTTTATTTTAATGTTTTTTAAGTCTATACTTTTATAAATATTTTAAGATTTAGATAATTTATTTTAAGGTTTATTTTATTTTAGGTTTATACTATGTATTTTATTTTAGTTTATAATATTTATTTTAATTATTTAATTTAATATGTTTAATTTTAATTATATATATTATATTTATAAAATTAAGTAAAAATAAAATATATGTATTATTTTAATATTTATTTAATAAATGTTTTATTTTAATATTTATATAATATAATATATTTTATTTTAATATATAATATTAAAGGTGTATGGAATGTATTTTTATTTTTGTTTATAATATTTATTTGAATTATTTAATTTATAATGTTTATTTTTAATTATATATATTATATTTATAAAATTAAGTAAAAATAAAATATATATTTTATTTTAATATTTATGTAATATATTTTATTAAAAATATGTATTATTAATTTTAATTATATGTATTTATAAAATATAGTAATTAATGGATTAGTGTGGAAGAATAAAATGTTAGTTAATGATTTAGATAGAGAAATGTGAATAGTTTGGGACTGACAATGAAAAGTTGAGTATTTAAAAAAAAATTGTTTGAAAGGTGGGTAGAAAAGGAATTTAGATCAGGCCAATAAACACGGGAATTTGAGTATTAAGAAAATATTTTGTCAGTATTGTTCTTTTATTTGGTGGAAGTTGTTTACAAAGTCTTGGTTTACCCTATTTTTCTTCTATTCAGACCAGTTCACATTTCATTGAGATATTACACAGTGATAAGAAAAAGACATATGTACAGTACTGTATTTCGAATTATAGACAGATATGAAAACGGATCACCGTTTCAATGACCGATGTTCCCACTAATACTTTAATGCGATGTCCTGTCAAAATAATACAAGACCCTTTGAATAGGTGCACCTTTGAGGTACGTGTCAAGCTTTTGCAAATCGAGTGTGGTGTGTGTTGAAAACCAGATCTAACGAGTTTTCGCCCGAACTTTGAACTGTTTTCAAGTCTCCATTTTACATGGAGTTGTTATAAAACTTATAGCCTCCTCCAACACTACACTAGACCAAGGTGCACTGTTATAATTTTGGGAATTTTCAGTTTGATCAGACTTTGGGGAACTTAAGAACACTATTCTCATTGTTGGTCAAAAGTTTATATAAAGTGGTTAGACATTTCTCAACTTGTATAATAAAATTGAATCATTTATGAGTTTCTTCTATAAGTATGTAATTATTATTAATTAATTTATATAAAATAAATTACTTGTCAAACTAACTTAAAAAGGTATTTTAAATATTTATTAAAAAAAAAATTAAAAATACATAATATTATTAAAAAAAAATATAATTATTAAGATATGATATACATATGTAGTCACATAATCCTAATCCCCAACTGTCTATATCTTCAGTCAATCTTTTACCTCTCAACATTACTAAATATTCCATTTCGTCACCAATTTTTTGTAAAGTAAATAACATTTTGAACATATTTGAAGAGTGGAGATTAATATAGGAGAAGAATAAAAAGTAAGAGGATGACCGATATATTGATTTTCATCAACAATACGATTGATATGATTCCGTGATTTTAGCTAGTTGATCGAGTTAACTTGTAAGTTAACACCAATTTTATTCTTTAACGTGTTTTTGCAACTCATGATTCGATTTTTTCAAGTTGAATTGTGAAATCTTGTGACGAGTTGACTCCTGATTATGACAATATTGAGTATGATTTTATATGTAATTTACTTTGTGCCACTAAATTAACCCGAGCATGAAAAAACATAGAACATGAAAATATGATTTAAATTGTAAAGAAAATGTGTTTGTTATTTTTTTATACATCTTAACTCAATAGTTGGAAATTTATTTTGTTATTATAGTATAAATTATTTTAGTAGGGAATTGTGTTTATTGTTAAGTTTATTTAGGAGATGTTTTCAATGAATACAGAATAGGTGGGGGTAAAAAAACCATTACACAATAATTACTTTTAGTTAAATCTAAAACGTTTTAAATAATAATCAAAGACATGACGTTGATGATTAAGTAACAACTCTGATCATTTAAACTATATTAATAAAATATTTATTATTTTTTGTATATTTTAATTTTATAACAACTATCAAGCTCATGAATGTTGTCTTTCCATTCTCCTTTTCTTTTTATTCTTATCTACTTAATTGAAAAAATAGCTAAAAAATTAGAAACATCTTAAAAAAGAGAAATCAAAGAAGGATAATAGGCTTATAGCTATAAAAAAAAATTAAATTAATTAAGAGATTCTCTGGGTTTGCACAATTTTTTTTAAATTTATTTAAAACCTATATATTTTTAAATATATTATTAAGATATTGATTATAAAAAATAATATTATGAAATATATTTTAATTATCACTAAGAAAAAAATAACTATTAAAACCACGAAAATCGTCGTTAAAAGCCTTAATGTCGAATTATTAACGTCGGCGATCAAAGTCGTCGTTCGTCGACGCTACAAAAGTAGACGTTAAAGTTTTTTGATTATTAACTACGACTTTAGGGGAGGACGCCGTGGTTAAAAATGTAGTATTATTAACCACGATTTTAGGAGAACGCTGTGGTTAATAATGTAGTATTATTAACCACGACTTTACGAGAACGCCGTTGTTAATAATTGTTACTCTCTGTTTTATTTATTTTTTGAATTTCACAAAACATGTTTCAAATGTTTTTACGAAAAAAATATAACTCATAAATTAAATTTAACCAAATTTGATAAAAATCTAAAATCGTAATACAAAATCTGAAATCAAATCGTATGTTCATCACTACTGATTGGGGGAGGAGGGGAAATCCTATACATGAACATCTCTAAAGCCTATTTTTGCGCACGCACCTCCGTTTGGATATCGTTCATCCTCTTCTCTATCTCCATATATAAAACTCACGGAGATAGACTACCATATATGGTTCAATTGGGATTGGGAGAGATCAAACTAGGTTTTGAGACAATGTGGCACCAACTCGCCTTTACGGACAACGCTACAAATATGGAGAGACCAATAGCGGGCGTTATCGCACATAGGCCTTCCATCCAAGTCCCTGAACTCCAACATCATCTTCTCTTCGGTTCACATTCTCGCAAGAACCGTATTTTTGTTCTACCCTCGTTCCCTCCTCGATGAAGACACTACTACAAAATAACATTAAAACGACATTTGTTA
>NC_061869.1:39631778-39654782 GCF_907164915.1 Impatiens glandulifera | reverse complement strand
TCAAGCAAACTTATAATTTTATTTAAGTAATTTGTGTTTGAATATTTGAACTCACAACCTTGATGAAATTAGTTTTGCGCTCTAATGAACATATAATAATGATATCAACTTACTCTATAGCAACTCTAAGGAAGTCAAGGTGGGAAAAGTGGTACTTGATTCTCCATGGGTCATTAAGGGCATCACTAAGCGGAATTGAGGGATCATTTTTTTCAGATATCCCTGTGTGATAATATCAGTATTGATTTAGTTAATTTTAAAAAGACATGCATAAATGAAGTGTGACATAATTAATATTCAAATATACCATTTTCAGTGATAAAAACTTTTGGGTTTCCATATTTATCCTTTACATGGATAAGGAAATCACGAATTCCCCTTGGATAGACATAAATCCAAGCTGAACCAGGAGCCTGAAATGTCATCAACATCAAGATTATAATTTTAAATATAAACTATTAATTAATCGAGAATATAATAAATTTCATAGATACATACCGGAATCCCAATTAGTTGCCCGTTGCGCTCAGCTAAAGAACATATAATTGAAAGAGATAATTAAGAATAAATAGTTAATCATGAGCTAGCCAAACAAATTTAATAACTAATTAATTAATTAATTATCATCTTAACTTACCTGTAGTGTAGACATTAATATCTGTGAAGTATGTCTCTTCACTTGGATTAGCTGGAACTTTTCTATTGAATACATATTTTGCTGAATAATAATTTAGACCAATGAAATCAAATGAACCTATCAACGAAGCAGACTCTTCTTCGGTAAATTTCGGAAGTCTGACTCCTACATTGCGACGCATCACTTCAGGGTAGTCACCGTGAATCATAGGCTCAACAAACCTATTGGTATTAATTGCGATATTATATTAACAAGTTAGTTATCAATTTATATATATATGTAAGTTTGTTTTGTATTGTTTTTTACAAGGTCATTATTAATGGAAACAAATCTAGCTTAAGAAAAAGAATTGTAAAGTTTTGAAAATATAAAATCATATTGATAATATTGTGAATAGAGAATAATATTAATCTAACCATCCAAAGCTGAAATCAGTAGCCCTTTCCCTAGCTTCCTTGTCTGCTGCAGATTGTGTGAGTGGTACAGTCCAATCAGCAACATGAGCTATTCCAATTTCACCTCCTTGCTTTTTCTGTAAATTAATTCATTATATACATGTGCATTGATAGATATTTTGCTTTCAGTTTTTAGTGATTTTCATGATGTCTATAATCAATGTTTTAATTTTTTTTATAACAAATCTATTTTCATAGTAATGTAAAGAAAGAATTCGATAGTAAAATTTCATCCAAGCAAAAAAAAAATTAATAAAATTTCATAACTAAATAGCTAACCTGATATTTTTCTCTATATAGTTTAACGACCGCTGCATGAGCAAGAAGCATATAATGAGCAACCAAATAAGGTTCAACTGCCGAATCTCCGCGTGTGCAATTCAATTTTGTCAACCAAGGAGAACAATAACCCGGAGCCATGCTACCATTGATATAACCACCGAGAATAAACATGTATGGCTCGTTAAAAGTAGACCAATATTTTACTTTATCACCAAATTCTTGAAAAAGAATTTCCGCATAGTCAACGTAATCTTGCCTGTAATAATAAATATTTAAAGAAAGACATGATTAGTTGATGCACTTATTCTTATTTAATAATTCTTGAAAAAAAAATCATATTTAAAATATATACTTTTTACTTACACAATATCGCGACTGAGAAAACCCATATATTCGTCCTCAAGTGCTTGCGGAAGATCCCAATGGAATATAGTCACAAATGGCTTTGTACCTATTTATTTATTCATCTAAATAAAAGTGTAACAAAAAAAGTAATGAAATGCATGCATGCATTATAATTGACCTTTCGATTCAAGCTCATTGAAGATTTTTTGTAATGTTGGATGCCGAGCTCATTCCTACCACCCTTCAAGGATCCATCTACAATCAACATTTATACATATATATAGAGTCAATTATCATATATACATATATGATATATACATATATGATATATATATATATATATATATATATATATATATATACATAGATATATATATATATATATACATATATATATATATATATATAGATATATAATAAAAAAAAAGGAATAATGTAGTTACTAGGCAATATTCTGCTCCATGAGATTGACATTCTGTAAGCATCCATGCCAATGTTGTTTAAGATATTAAAATCTTCCTGCAACAAGAGAAGATTTTACTAAAAATAAATATATATATATATATATATATATATATATATATATAATATATGTTCATTTATGTATGTGAAGAATACAAATTTAAGTATATATCACAAAAACTCATAATCTCATTGGTTATATGTTTAAGATTTTACAATCTGATTTTTTCTTTTTATGACAATCTTTTATAATTTATGATTACGTATTCTGAGTATTAAAAATTTTTTGTTCAATATTTTAGTACGACTTTTTGCAAAATGTAGACTAAAGAAATGAATTTAACTTTTTTATTTATTAAAAAAGGGGTTCATTTCTAATGTTCTAAAAAGTTTGGATTTGACCCTACTTATGGGAATTTTCTCTGTTATAATAAAAGTGATAAAATGTTAACATTGATGTTCAAGACATGATATATACCATGACTGATAAATTTATCACTTTCTTATTTGTTGTTATTTCCTCATGTTGGCCTTGTGGCCTTTTGTTGGGATTCTTTATATAAAATTTATAATATATAATGGTGATCTTAAATTTACTCACACACATATATATTATATATATATATATATATCTTTTAATTGAAGATGTAAATAAATGAAATATAAGCATCTTCACAATATTTGGATGGAAATTGACTAAAATTGATTTGGATTGGTAGTTTTTAGAATTATAAAGTGATGACAATCTTTTAGTAAAAATTATAACAGTGACTTTTAACCTTTTTTTTTATGCACTACTCAGGTTACTTAAACTAATTAGTGGGTAAAATTTATTTGTTTATTACAACAAAATTACTTACTTTGTAACGATTGTATGAATCAAGTGCCACATCTCCGTTACTATGATTTGCTACTTTCCCTGTAATTGCATTTTAATGTTGAGAAGATATAAAGTCTATGGATAAGGCAATCAAACTTATTGGTTATATATGTCAATTTCAGAATTATTTATTTATTATTCAAAAAATAAACAAATCTATACAAAGACAAGCAATTCTTCACCTAGCAAAGAAAGAGATGACAATTTCATTTATTTCATTAAGTCTATAATGAAACAAATTAGAAATTAATCTTGTATAGATATAAAAACGTATCTATTTCTTGAAGCATTTTCTAATTATTTGTTTCTTTGTTCTTTGTTCATATGGACTTTAAAATGGAATAGTACTTCTTCTCTTCGTTAATCATATCATTCTTTATTGAGATACATCCAAAAGAAATTATGTATTAAAAGATAGTAAAGAGTTTTCATATAAAAAGAATTATAAAATATTATATATATTTGGTTTTAATTTGTCCTTTCAAATATAATAAAGAGCATTTATATATTGCAGAGTGAAGATAAATAAATAGATGAAAGTAACAGTAGAAATTAGACAAAATAAAAATGAAATTTAATAAAATATAGAGGGTAATAGGAATAAAATATTGTCGCTATTTCTTGTCCCTAACAATCAATGAAGATGGTATTTCTACCGTCTCAATTAATTATTTTTCGTCACTATTGATAAAACACTTATTATTATTATATTTACTTTTCTCCAATAGAGATATGGTAATGTAAACCGTCACTATATTTTTTTTCTATTCAATTATTTTATGCGATAAAAAATTAATATTTCTCAATAATATATATAAATTAAAAGATTATAGTAGAATATGGTTAGGAGAGAGACATGGTTGTTCATGAGTGAAAGTATCCCAGATACTTAACCCTTTGCCATCAGAAAATGCTGCGCCTTCATACTGAAAAAAATATTATAAATTAAAAGAGTTAGTACTAAGAATTATGTATAGAAATTTTGTCAAAGTTAACTTAAAAGTAAACTGAATTTACTTGTTTATAAAAAGAAGTAAAATACTTGTATTATTTTGACTGCCTATAAGATATAATTGGCTTATATGTATGTACCTGATAAGCTGAAGTAGCAGCCCCAAACATAAAATGTTTAGGGAAGTCAAATCGGTTCAAAGAGTAAAGATCATGCGAGGGAAAATGAGGGTCGAGTTTACAATTTATGAAGGAAGGAAATGTTAAGAGAGTAAACAACCAAAGACATTGAGTAAAGAGAAGAATTAGTTGCTTCTCCATTATCAATAGTAATGCCTTTAAAGTTGAAATGGTTTAATTGTGAAGTGAATTGCTAGCCATTCTTGGTCTATTTATAGGCACAGCACATGACCCTTTTTTTACTATGTAATTGGAGATTTGTAAATTATGACATGTAACATGTGTTATTAACATTATTTTTTTATTATTATTATTTCTAATATTGAATGAGAGAGTGTCAGTCTTGAAATTATGGACCACAGTACACAGCTAACAGCTAAAACTAATACCATTCACATATAACTACTCCAATTTTATTTATATATAATTTTAAGAAGTTAAAACTTTGGAGTCATAAATTATTTACCATGAAACTTGGTCTTTTTCCAGATAGGATAAGCGGTGAACAATGGAATGAGTCTTGTGTTTAGAAGAACATGTGAATTCGTAGGTATTATTTTTCTTTTTCTTTTACACGAAAATAGAAAACATTATATTGATAATATATAGTTACAATTATTTAATAAAATGTTTAATAATGATAAATTCTCAATTTTAAAAACAAAAGTATACATTATAGTATTTATCAGTTGAAGAAAAATATTAAATTTAGTCTAATGATTCAACAACAATATTAATTAGTGTGACGAACTAATATTTGTGCTAAACACTATTTTTGTTTTGACTTCCTAAAATCAATGTAGTTGATGATACTTATTTCACATATAATATGAATACAATTGTATTTATATACATTTCTATTTAAATGTTAAAACATTTAATAGTAACAAAATTATAACTCATTTTTTTTCAAGAAATTAGAAATTTTAGTATAAATAAATAAATTTAATTAAATTATATAGTACTAAGATCGACCAGAATTAGCACAAGGAACACTGAGTTCTCTTATTTAGAGGGTGAGTCTGGACCACAGTAATCACTTTGTGTGTGTGTGTGGAAGAACACACATGAATTAGTATGGATTTGGTTTCTTCTTTTTCTTTTGTGAAAAATAAAATAAAATTATATTAATATTTAATAAGATTTATCTCATTAATAAAATAGAACAATTTTTTTTTTATTTAACAGGTTAGCACATTTTTGATATCAAACATTTATTTAACTTAAGTTATTTTTTATTGAGACCATATTTTATTTGTAAATAAAATTATTGTGACTTGAACTATTTTAGTGAAATACTAATTTTTAATAATTTTTTTAACAAAACTATAAATAATAGTTTCCATTGAATAAATAAAATATCAAATATTGTCTAAGGATAACCATATTAATTACTAGTTTACATGTATGACTACTAGGATTTGATCATGAACCATTACTTGTTCATGGCATAACTTCATTTTACAATTTGTCTTGAACACTATTTTTGTTTATGACTTTTTGAAAAAAATCAAACAATTCCCAAACTTCATATTTTACTCCTTCTTGATGGCCCATCACTTTAATATAACTTATAATCTTGTATATTAAAAAGTGATGCATTTTTACTGATCACTATTACGGACGTGAATAATGGCCTACGGAGAAAGTCCATGATTTTATATTGAGTAGTTTTGAGTCTTTTGACTATCTTTAAGGCCCGAATGGTCATTATGCCAAACAATGATATCCTCCAAAATAATAATAATAATAATAACAGTGATTTTACAATGGAAAAAATATTTTTACATGGCATTGAACATCAACAACCAGCCATTATGACTTTTGTTGTGATGCCCATATATAAACGATGTTGGCACAAATTAATTTTTACCCTTTAAATATTCCATTTGCATTTACATATTTCAGCATAATTATTATTAAAACCGTTAAAAGTGGTATGAATTGCCTCAAAGAGAGACAAAAATACCATCTTATATCTTTTTGCGTTTGTTAAGTCACTCACGATGTTTTCTATCTTATTTACATTTCGAAGATTTTGTGTTCAAGTCGTAGCAACGAGCTACTTCCGCCTGAATCATCTCTAGAGGCACCATATGTTTCATGCTTGAAAGAAACATGGGAATTTTAGGTGGAAGAATTTGAAGGAGGCGCATGTCTATGTTGTTGATAACCTCAACATATGTCGACCAATGGTGAACTTTATGTTACGGCCCATTAGTGTCACGACCCATTCAAGAGGATGTCGATGCTCATTAAAGTCTTGGTCTTACAGTGCACAAATCTTCCTAGCCCAAAGGACCCATTTCTTAAGTAGGCCCAACTCAATGAATAATCTAGTTATGGAAGAGATATTATAATTAAGGAATAAATATTCTAATTTAAGAAGAGATATTATAGTTAAAGAAGTGATATCCTAAATTAATGTAATTAATTTGTAATTGAAAGGCAATTCTTAATTTAGTACCTCATAAGTCCAATCAATACCTTAGAGATATTACATTGTAATTACCAATTATTCTATCAATATAATTATTATTATCAAAAATTTCTCTCTCTAAGTTCTTCTTATATTGTCTAAATAGACTTATTAGCTAGAATTTGGGTCGATCTAGCCTAATGCCACACGAGTCGAATTTCATCCAGTGACAATTAACCTATAATCAATTTAAAAAAACAATTATATAAATATATTAACTATATGTATATAATACTATATTTCCCAAATTTCTATTGAGACTTATAAATTTTTTTCATTTATATATTTTGCATTCACATATTTAAATTTTAATTAATTTAAATTTTTACGTTTTTTTAACTTAATTTCTCTTCAACTACTCTCCGTCTCTCTCGGACCTCTCGGTTAGCTATTGATTAGTTTTTTTACTCTCAGCTTATCGATTAATTTATATCTATAGTATAAGATTGAATAAAATGTATATATTCTCATTCTATATTTTTGTTAATAAATCACAATGAAAAATAAAAATAAAAAAATTAAAAAAAAGTAAAAAATGAAAAAAAGATAAAAAAGTAAAACATTATTGTTATTTTCAAACATAAAAGAAGTTCATCTTCATCTACGATTAATGAGGTAAATCTTTAATTTAATATTAGTTATGAGGAATATTCATCTAAAACTGAATAAAAGCAACCTATTTTAAAAGTTTTAAGAGTTGAAATTAATCTTAATACTCTTGAACGAGATCCCGCAATTCATAATTCTATATGACAAGATCTCTTTAATCAATATGATGAAATTAGGCGAGCCTACATTAAAATGGGTTTGTATCAACATAAGCTGGATGAGTATCCAAAACTAAGTGTGGATACAAACTCAGTATCATAAATTTCAATACTCGTGATTTAAAAAGTTTTCCATACGAGATAATATTTTAAATATATAAATTTGTTATTTAAATAGAATATACACGTCACTTTTAGATAACTTACATTTATTTTATTTTAATAGGGGTATTCGTTGATCGGTTCGATTAATGTGTTCATTTATTATCTGTAATAGTATAATATCTATAATCTGTACATCCTAGGGGAAAAATCTTGAATTCTCCCTTAATGCCGACACATATGCAATAACTATAATCGGAAAGAAGACACACATCGCGCAATCACAAACATGCGTTGGTGACAAAATCACGATCATGCAATAGTTGAGGCATAATATTTTCGGATTCATCTTGATACTAGTAAAAAATGGCTTTTAACGAGGGCAAAAACTCTCGGTGAAAACCTAATTACCGTCGGTGATAATTTTCACCGAGGGCGACAAATGCTCTAGGAAGGTGTTGATAATTCGAGTATCGATGAAGGAAAAAATAGTATCACCGAGAGCATTTGGAGCCGTAGGAGATAATATTATTACTAAGAGCACTAATCATTGTCGGTGATAATTCAATTCTTTTACCGAGAGCAGAACTAATGCTCTTGGTGATAATCTGAAATCATTACTGATAGCCTTTCTTTAGCTTTCAGTGATACTCTTAAATGATTACCGAGCGCATACGTCTATTACTCTCGGTGATATTCAGTCCTTTTTTAAATAAAATGGTTGTAAAACCGATTATACCTATTTAAACCAAACTAATTTCAGAAATCATACACAAATTATAACAAAAATTTACCAAATTTCATATACCAATAAATCAAAATTCTAGTTCATCTAAAAATAAAGTCATCCAAAAATTTATCATATACTAGTCAAAGTTCTAGAAGTTCTAAAAGATAAGAGCTAGTTCTAAATAATATCATATACCAGACTGATCCAAAGGTGGAGGATATCTCACCATAAACACCGCTAGCTAGTACTATAATTCTTATCTTTGTCTTTTCAATTGTCTTTGTGTCTCAAGTGTTTGTCCTATAATCAAGACTCTAGATGTTCTATGTTTTTTGAAGACTCGACTTGTAATTCACTACGCTACTACTCGAGCACTTGCTCCCTCCGCTGTGATTGACTTCCACCCCGTAAATCTCCTCGAAATTGGGTGGGCCTCACCCCAGATCCCATCCCAATGACCCTACCGTGACTTTGTCGTCCAAAAATGTTCTCGATCGGCTCATATTCAGACATGTTGGGATTTCTCTCCATCGTTTGACTCATCACATACTACAAAATGAATAAAAGTTGATTAGTTAATTATAACATCAATAAGTAAGTGAAATATTATGTACACTTACAATCTTCTCATATACATAGGAATCCACCACACGAGTAAAGTTCTCTCATGTTCCTTTTCTACTATGTGTTTCGTAGAAAATGTCAATGTGTAATGGCGCCTTACCCGTTGTTCTCTCATGTGAAGATTATATATTAATGTTAATTATAAAAATATAGTTAATATATTATTGACTCTCAACTAAATACACTTACCATTTTTGTTGCTACTTGAGAGAATCACACAGTCTCGGCATGATATGTCAATCAAACATTCTCCATGTTTTTAGAATTTCGTTCAATTCTTACCTATTTTTTAAAACATCAATTAATACTAAGCTACATTGTAAACTAGGATGTAATAAAGTTTACAATTTAAAGATTCACCCAGAAATCGTCTCGGAGAAAGTGGGTCTCCAAAATGTAATTACAATCATCTTGTGAATATTCATCTTGGATGTGTGCTTTGATAGCTGTTACATCCCCATCATAAGCCTTAAATTGATTTTGGTTGATATCACATACGAACATATCTCAAACCACCTTAACATGTTTCATTATCAATTGCCGATAATGCCCAATAGGTTCTAGCACTACCTTAAAACAATTCTACAATGACACAGGATTAAGTTATTCATCAATTTTTATTATGTATCAGAGAATGAAAGTTAAGATATTAAAAATTTACCATTACTTACTTCTAAAGATGTTCTCTATCAGTGAAGCTCAAGTCTGACCATTGCAGTAGGCAATGTGATATCACAGTGGGGTCCCGATCCACGATTCCAATGTCTAGAACATATCGTGCCGTTGTCGAAAAAACCTTCCCACTTGGTGAGAAATGTATTTTTATTTTCTGACCTGGGGTCAATTTCAAGAGGTTAGTGTTCTTATTTTTTCCCTGACCCTTTCTTTTTGATGTAGATCTTGTAAAAGTATTAGACAACATTAGTAATTGAATTTTTATGTATTCAAAGAATTATACCTGGCTGGGAGGATGATGTCGTCGTCATTTCAATCTCCGGGAATATCGGATCTACAAGATCGGATGAACCATCTAGCTCATTAAAGCCAACCACTTTGAGGAGCCCAGTTCTCCTCTAGAGATCTTCGTGCTTCCTAGACATGCCTCATGTATAGGTTGATTGTTTTTTCTTAAGTGTCATCTTTCTTGTTAAAAAAAAGATGTTACATAATTTTAACTAATTAAATTAAAATAAAATATCTTGAAACCTTAATTAGATGTTCGAATTAGGTTGGTATATTATACATATTTTACTAGTGTGAGAAGCTGGTATTGCTTGCCTTAAATGACGTCCATAAAAGAAATGTTCATATTTCATTAACCCCTTCAATACATGTTAAACAATTATTTGATTAGATTAATGGATTTTAGAATTTGGTTGATTTAAATTTAATTAATTTATACACTCATGTATGCATGAGACAAGAACCGATTTCTTAACAAAGAAGACAGTGGAGTCACCTTGCGTTGTGTGATGAAGGAGATTGTGATTGTATTTTTGCAGCATAGTGAGTATAAATGCAGCGTTCCTCGATGAAAACACTAAACTTTATTGTGGTTTATATAACCATATATTTATGGAAATGAACAAAATACAATTAAATTAAAACGCTTGAACCGAATGGGATTTATGGCCCACTAGGCACTAGGGATAAGGTCATCCTCTTTGCATGGAAAGTATTATAATTTAGATAGTTTAACTATTTTTTGGAAAACGTTTAATTCTATTTAATTAAAAATCCCAAAAGTGAGGGGATAAGAATCAAAGCTAGACAAATCATAAATATGATTAAAGGATGACAATCAAAAGACTCTAAAGAAACTGATTATTAGCATTTTTAAAAACAAATAATATAGATTACAAATGAAAAGAATACAATCAATAACAAATCCTAACTACCCCAATCATGGTGTTTATTTCGATATAAACTTATTGTGTCATAATGTCTTTTCCCCCTTCTCCTTCCTTTTGTTATGCAAGGAGATTGAATTGAAGAAGATGATGAAGATTTCTTATTCGTATTATGTAGTCTTTCTTTGTATGAAACCGTGATAATCTGATAGAAAAAATTCTTTTTTAGGACTTCAAGGTTCTTATCTTTGTTTTCGTCTACTTTAATTTCAGGATTCTTGCATTTGTTTCCTTCAGCATCAGCTTTGGTATCCTCTGCATCAGGCTTGATATCATCTGCTTCAGCTTGATTAGTCTGAGTATCATCATCTATAGTTTCCTTTACTACAACTTGACTTGTTTGAGAATCAACTTCCTTCTTCTTTCTCAAGTTCTGTTTCATTACGACATTTATCCTCTTATAAATCAGAGTCCCTTTAACAATTTTTATTTAATCACACTGCTTTCTTCATTTTCAGAGTCCTCATTTGCTCCAACTTCCTTCCATTCCTCCATATTTTTCTCTTTGATGTTAGACTCCTCTATTTTATTTTCATTTTTTCTTCTCCATGCCTTTCAGTATTATTTGATTTTCTTCCTTAGCTTTAACACATTTCGTGCTGGCATGTTGAAAAGTATTGTATAATGAACACATGTGTGGTCTTCACTCATAAGTGATTCTCATGACAATAGATTTTCCTTTCCTATCAACCACTGTCATTTTCTCTAACAATGTGTTTCGAGAATGCACTTCAATGTTAATTCTAAAAAAAATACACTCTCCTTCTTGAATAATTAGGTCCATATATAATGGTCTACCTAATAAACTTATAAAATGATTAAGAACTTCTACATTATACATGTGTGCAGAAATATTCTAAAATTTGAATCATATTTAAATTGTTTATTTAAGTTTTCTTAATAAGTTTAAAATTAAATGGTGACTTCAGATAATTCCGAATATTATTTGGGGTTCAAAATCAAGATTTAATATATTGGACTCTAACAATAAATCATGACATATTAATAACAAGCAAATTTTCACCTAAATAAACTACTCATAAAGGAAAAATGAAAAAGAGATTTCATATATTTTTTTAAATTAATAAAATATTTGACCACGTGACAAAATAAATGTCATGTTGGAGTCTGAAATGAACGGTTAGAAATATCTCCAAATATTTAGAAATATTAGAGTTAGAGTATGAGATGATGTTATTTAAAGTTCTAGCACATGCACATTATAGTTATAGTTAGAACAAAATTCCAAATTTAAACCTTAACTTAAATGGAGCAAATTTTAATTTAATTTTCCTACTAAATTGTATGATGCATATCTAGGGACAAATCCAGGATTTGGAGTAGGAGTGGGCTTGAAAAATAATTATGAGCTTAAATTAACGATAAAATTTTGGATAAAACGATGGAAGAAATGTAATTAATTTTACTATTATTTTTAATAATTAGGTAAACAACGGTGATTTTTTTTGAATTAAAAAAATAATAATAATATTACATTTTTACCATCATTTTTTTTTCAGGGTGAACTGAGCCATTCCATAAATCCATTTATGTGCATAGCCCTATCCAAACATATTATATGGTGGTGTTGATTTCTCAACATAAGGATCCTTATGATAAGTTGACATTTGTTCGGCAACAATATCTAGTTTTTTTTATTATTTAGGTAGTGTTTGATATAATTGAAAATTAGGATTTTAATAATGAATTTTAAGTATTAAATGACTTAAAATTTATAGATAAAAAAAATTAATCAAATAAAAAATATTTTTTTTTTTAAATATTTAATATTTAAATTAATTTGATAATATCTAAACTATTTAAATTTTAAATATTTAATATTTAAACTAATTTAATAATATCAAAAACTAATATATAAAATATTTAACTTTTAAATATTTAAATTAATTTAATAATATCTAAAATTAATATTGAATAAAATACAATAAGAATATTATTGTCACATTCTAAAAATCCATTTTTCCGATCGAACATCTTCTATACTAGATGAGACATAGGACCAAGGAAATTAGACTTGGGACCGAGAGGTCCGACCGATGATCCTTCAATTAGGACCGAGAGGTCCGACTGATGATCCTTCAATTAGGACCGAGAGGTCCGACCAAAGATCATATGCTTAACCCACCTCATACTTAAACCACCTCATGGTCAACCAACCTTTAGAAGAAATTGAAGAACAACCATCCTTAGCAGTTAGAAATATAAGGCAATTAATCTTTCTTAAACATCTTTAGAAACCCACATAATGATATATAGTTCATGTATTTTTATATAAATGGTGCATACTGTTTTTAAAAGCATGATTTCATTGCATGTCCATAATTTTAATGAAAATCGTGTTTTCGAAAGTTTGATCTGTTTTATGAAACTTTAATGTTAAGGGTTATGAAATAATAGTGATAAAATATTGATGAAGGAATTGACAAATGAATTCGAGAGGAAGACTAATCAAGATGAGCTTAGGTAGTCTAATTTCAAAATATTGGCTGCGAATTGACGGAAAATGATTCCTCACCTTCAAGATCATCTCTGAAGGTCTAGGGCCTAAATATGTGCTAAAGATGTAAATGTAGCTTCACTATTGATGATATAGTCTTAAAAATCCACATATGGATGCAATGTAGTTTAAATGTCTTTTCCATAATTTTTTAAATGTTTGTTGAGTCTTTAGACTCACTATGCTTGTGTGGTGTAGTACATAACTACCGTTTTTAAGTGACATGTGAAGAAAGACTTGGAGTGGAGCAATGTGCATGTGATGCGTGTAGAAGGAGGGACCGAGACTGTACGACCGTAATTTTATAGGAACATGTAGTGAACTATCGACTTTTATAGAACCATTTTGTTATTAATGATAAAATGCACAATTTAACTTCTGCATATGTGACTTTGTTACTTTTCACACATCTCTATCTTAGTTTAGAATTTGGGATTTTGGGAATTGTCATTATATATTAATTATAATAGTTAATAAATTAAAAATAAATATATTAAATTATATAATTAAATAAAGATAATTTCATATACTGAATATTAAATAAAAATATTAAAATTAAATATTAATTTATGATTTATTAAATATTTATATATGGTTTAAATTTGATGCTCTCTCTTCTTCATATTGTTTACAATTAATCTTATAAAATATAGAATATGGTACTTAAAGAGGAAGAATGAATGTTGGAAAGACAAAATCTAATATATATATATATATATATATATATATATATATATTATATAAAGTAGTTTTATTAAATTTTAAAAAATAAATTTTTTGTTTTGTGATTTATTTATAGAGTAGTATTTACAAGTTTTATTTTTTAAATAAGCTAAATATTTTAATATATTATTTTTGACATATTATATCTAAAAATAATTGATGACGATTATGTTTTATAGAATAGACTTATATTAAATAAATGTTTAATTAATAAATAAAATATAAGTCATCCTATCAAACATAGTCTATTACGAAATCTAACTCTCTTTAAATAAAATATATGTTTGATTAAAAAATAATTTTTTTTATAAAGTTAGATATATTATTATTTAAATAGTGCAATGCTTTTTTAGATTTGAGTAAGAGAGAATTTTTTTTTAATAATGGGGATAATTTTTTATGATGGGATAATATTTTTGATAAAAATGTTTAAAGAATATTAAATAATAAAATAATAATTTAAAATAAAAAATATTTTAATATTTTAAATAATAAATAAAATAATATAATAATTTATAAAAAAAATAAATAATATTTGATTAGTCAATTTATATAAATAACTTAAACCCTTAACCCAAGTTTATAAAAAATAATATATTTTATAATTTAAATAGAATTAATAGTCAATAAAAATTTACGGATCATTTAAAATTCCTGTCGGAAAATATCTTCAAGAGTTCCCAGGTCTCTACTACACTTATTAAATAAGGCAGTCAACCATTTAATATGGTCAATAATCTTAATTAGAAACTAATAACTTTTAACGATGATAAACGAAATCTTCGTTTCAAACTGATTACTTTTTAATTAATGAATCAATTAAACTTTCAAATAATTTTTCTCAAAATACACACTTTTTCGTTCATGTTCTTAAACTTTCCATTTTTCTCTCTCTAAATCATTAATTAATATTTTAATTACAAATTTTCCACACTAAATTTATTAATCACTTTATTTTATAAATATAAATATATATAATTAAAATTACTAATATATATTAAATAAATAAATATTATACATTAAAATAAAATACATTACCTAACTTTTAATATTATATATTCAAATAAAATATATTACATAAATATTAAAATAATACATTTCTTTTATTTTTTTACTTAATTTTATAAATATAATATATATAATTAAAATTAAACATTATAAATTAAATAATTTAAATAAATATTATAAACTTAAATAAAATATTTTACATAAAAATTTAATATTATATATTAAAATAAATTATATTATTTTATATAAATATTAAAATAATACATATACTACATAAATATTAAATTAACACGTATTTTACGTAAAAGTGTAAAATATTATAAATATTTTAAAGTTTATATAATTTATTTTATTTTAATGTTTTTTAAGTTGATACTTTTATAAATATTTTAAGATTTAGATAATTTATTTTAAGCTTTATTTTATTTAAGTTTTATATTATGTATTTTATTTTAGTTTATAATATTTATTTTAATTATTTAATTTAATATGTTTAGTTTTAATTATATATATTATATTTATAAAATTAAATAAAAATGAAATATATGTATTATTTTAATATTTATTTAATAAATGTTTTATTTTAATATTTATATAATATTAAAGGTGTATGGAATGTATTTTTATTTTTGTTTATAATATTTATTTGAATTATTTAATTTATAATGTTTATTTTTAATTATATATATTATATCTATAAAATTAAGTAAAAATAAAATATATATTTTATTTTAATATTTATGTAATATATTTTATTTAAAATATGTATTATTAATTATTAAATTATATGTATTTATAAAATATAGTAATTAGTGGATTAGTGTGGAAGATTAAAATGTTAGTTACTGATTTAGAGAGAGAAATATGAGTAGTTTCATTTTGAGTATTTTAAAAAAAATTGTTTGAAAGGTGAGTAGAAGAGGAATTTAGATCTTAATTAATAATATATTAAGTAAAGGCCAATAAAGACAGGAATTTGAGTATTAAGAAAATATTTGGTTAGTATTGCTCTTTTATCTGGTGGAAGTTGTTTACAAAGTCTTGGTTTACCCTATTTTTCATCTATTCAGACCAGTTCACATGTCATTGAGATTTTACAATGTAGATAAGAAAAAGACATATGTACACTATTGTCTTTCAAATTATAGACAAATATGAAAACGGATCACCGTTTCAATGACCGATGTTCACACTAATACTTTAATGCGATGTCCTGTCAAAATAATACAAGACA
This sequence comes from Impatiens glandulifera, assembly GCF_907164915.1. NCBI lineage: Eukaryota > Viridiplantae > Streptophyta > Magnoliopsida > Ericales > Balsaminaceae > Impatiens > Impatiens glandulifera. The sequence continues at coordinate 39,638,495 of NC_061869.1, read as the reverse complement.
TTTGAGTAGGTGCACCTTTGAGGTACCTGTCAAGCTTTTGCAAATAGAGTGTGGTGTGTTTCAAACTTAAGTTGAAAACCAGATCTAACGATTTTCGCCCGAACTTTGAACTGTTTTCAAGTCTCCATTTTACATGAAGTTTTTATAAAACTTAGAGCCGCCTCCAACTGGGTCAAAAATGAATTCAACATTCGGGTTAGAGCCCGTCAGACGGCAAGTTCTGCGCCTGGTTAAATGGTTAAGTGTGTTTGCAGGCTATGTGCTTAACCCGCGGGAATTATTCGCACTCCATAGGAGTAGCGGAACCCAGCGTTCTAAAAAAAAAAAAAAAATGAATCCAACACCACCTAGACCAAGGTGCACTGTTATAATTTTGGGAATTTTCAGTTTGATCAGACTTTGGGGAACTTAAGCACACTATTCTCATTGTTGGTCAAAAGTTTATACAAAGTGGTTAGACATTTCTCAACTTGTATAATAAAATTGAATCATTTATGAGTTTCTTCTATAAACAAAATAAGGTATGTAATTATTATTAATTAATTTATATAAAATAAATTACTTGTCAAACTAACTTAAAAAGGTATTTTAAATATTTATTAAAAAAAATAAAAATACATAATATTATTAAAAAAATATAATTATTAAGATATGATATACATATCATGTGGTCACATAATCCTAATCCCCAACTGTCTATATCTTCAGTCAATCTTTTACCTCTCAACATTACTAAATATTCCATTTCGTCACCAATTTTTTGTAAAGTAAATAACATTTTGAACATATTTGAAGAGTGGAGATTAATATAGGAGAAGAATAAAAAGTAAGAGGATGACCGATATATTGATTTTCATCAACAATACGATTGGTATGATTTATGTGATTTTAGCTAGTTGGTCGAGTTAACTTGCAAGTCAACACCAACTTTATTCTTTAACGTGTTTTTGCAACTCGTGATTCGATTTTTTCAAGTTGAATTGTGAACTCTTTTGACGAGTTGACTCCTGATTATGACAATATTGAGTATGATTTTATTTGTAATTTACTTTGTGCCACTAAATTAACCCGAGCATGAAAAAACATAGAACATGAAAATATGATTTAAATTGTAAAGAAAATGTGTTTGTTATTTTTTTATATATCTTAACTCAATAGTTGGAAATTTATTTTGTTATTATAGTATAAATTATTTTAGTAGTGAATTGTGTTTATTGTTAAGTTTATTTAGGAGATGTTTTCAATGAATACAGAATAGGTGGGGTAAAAAAACCATTACACAATAATTACTTTTAGTTAAATCTAAAACGTTTTAAATAATAATCAAAGACATAACGATGATGATTAAGTAACAACTATGATCATTTAAACTATATTAATAAAATATTTATTATTTTTGTATATTTTAATTTTATAACAACTATCAAGCTCGTAGAAAGACTTTCTACATGAATGTTGTCTTTCCATTCTCCTTTTCTTTTTATTCTTATCTACTTAATTGAAAAAATAGCTAAAAAATTAGAACCATCTTAAAAAAGATAAATCAAAGAAGGATAATAGGCTTATAGCTATAAAAAAAATCAAAGTAATTAAGAGATTCTCTGGGTTTGCACAATTTTTTTTAAATTTATTTAAAACCTATATATTTTTAAATATATTATTAAGATATTGATTATAAAAATTAATATTATGAAATATATTTTAATTGTCACTAATAGAAAAATAACTATTAAAACCACGAAAATCGTCGTTAAAAGCCTTAATGTCTAATTATTAACGTCGGCGATCAAAGTCGTCGTTTGTCGACGCTACAAAAGTAGACGTTAAAGTTTTTTGATTATTAACTACGACTTTAGGGGAGGACGCCGTGGTTAAAAATGTAGTATTATTAACCACGATTTTAGGAGAACGTTGTGGTTAATAATGTAGTATTATTAACCACGACTTTACGAGAACGCCGTTGTTAATAATTGTTACTCTCTGTTTTATTTATTTTTTGAATTTCACAAAACATGTTTCAAATGTTTTTACGAAAAAATACAATTCATAAATTAAATTTAACCAAATTTGATAAAAATCTAAAATCGTAATACAAAATCTGAAATCAAATCGTATGTTCATCACTACTGATTGGGGGAGGAGGGGAAATCCTATACATGAACATCTCTAAAGCCTATTTTTGCGCACGCACCTCCGTTTGGATATCGTTCATCCTCTTCTCTATCTCCATATATAAAACTCACGGAGATAGACTGCCATATATGGTTCAATTGGGATTGGGAGAGATCAAACTAGGTTTTGAGACAATGTGGCACCAACTCGCCTTTACGGACAACGCTACCAATATGGAGAGACCAATAGCGGGTGTTATCGCACATAGGCCTTCCATCCAAGTCCCTAAACTCCAACATCATCTTCTCTTCGGTTCACATTCTCGCAAGAACCGTGTTTTTGTTCTACCCCCGTTCCCTCCTCGATGAAGACACTACTAAAAAATAACATTAAAACGACATTTGTTAAAATTTATATAATGATTTAAATATGACGTATAAGTTATTATTAACTACCTACAGTCTCGAGAACTGGAGAATCCTCCACCAGGGTGCCAGACTCCTTGAGAATGGTAGAATCTAGATCATCTAGTGTCTCAATATCATCGGACTCTACATCATCTATGCGAGCTTCATCATTTGTACGAGCTCGGAGGTCATTTAAATGTCTCGATAGTCTTTGCATTTGGAGCGCATTCAACTCTCTCGATACTGCTCGTTAAGCATCCCGTTTAGGTGGCATGATATATGAAAAAATTAAAGTTAAAATTTTAAATAAGTTTATATTTGACGCACACAAAACAAAGCAATTATTGGAATTCATAGTTTCAAGTGCCGACGTTAATAATCATTTCTATTTCACAAAAATCTTAAAATCAAATGTTGTTAAGGTCAACTTCATTATTAGATTTGGTGATCTAATCTAGTTTAACTAGACTGCAGTTTTCAATTCCAGCTATATGTAGGACCATAGGTTTATTAGTTTGATGCACAACAACCTTAAAAATACAAAGAAATTCCTCTCTTGAAATTCTTACATCTTCACAAAATTAAGATAACCACATCTCTGGTAAGATATTTTGTCGCTGCCTCTTTTCTAACAAGTCTAAGTTAAGTTGTATATTCAATCCATGACTAACAAACACTCAATACTGAAGATATTGTGCATGTTTGTGTTCATTTGAACCTACATAAGTGTTATCTAATCTTTACAATTGACAAGAACTAATCCTATCTAAGCTCTACATAAGTTCTTTCTTGTTTAAACTATAAATAGTGAAGGTAATTTCTTCAAGGCCCCTAAAGTGTTGATACATAACACACTAAATAAAAGTCAGGTCAATCTCCTCTTCCCTTATTTAAGGAAATCTTCATTGAGACATATTTCCTACTTGTCATAAAATAAAAGAATAATTTTGTTCTTTGAGATTTTGTCGAATAACTTGAGATTGAGTAGGGTATAAAACAATTTCGTTTTTCTTTGAGACATTTCTCGAACATCTTAAACTCAATGACATGGAATAGTAGTCACGTGAATAGAAGCTTATCAATGGAAGAAACATAAAACTCTTTAGGCAAAGTACCAATCAAAGAATCACATTTAACCCCATCTTCAAACAACAAAACAATAAGAACAACTTTAACATCATAATCTTTAATCACTTTCAATTCATCAACTGCATTCAATGATAAACATTGGAATCTACCGCCATGATCTTAACTAATTTCATCAATAATTCTATAAACCATCCTACATGGACCACACCAATTCGTATAGAATTCAACTAATACGGGACACTTATTGTTCAACACCAATTTCTTCCATGTATTCACTACACAAGATGTTATATACTAGAAACTTAATCAAAGAAGAAGAAACATATGTAAATAGATTAGACATATAGATAAAGATTATAGTACCTTTGGAATCGTGAGGCGAGAAGGCGAGATCTGTAATTTAAAATTCGTTATGGGAAGAAGAGGAGATTGAAATTGTTAGCGATTGGAGAGTAAGAATAGGTATTAGCAGTTGGCTGACGAAGTTTTTCTTCCGATCGGTCCGTCCATTTTCAGTCGCTAGATCTTCGGGCCGGGGAGGGGATGGATGACTTAGGACTGACTATGACCGGCCGACGGAAAGGTGAGAAAACATAACATAAACATAAATAAAATGATGACATTCTAAATTAAAATAATGAATGCAACAATAATGAATGATACATTATTAACCACAACTTTACTTTAGGTCGTGGTTAATAAACATTATTAACCACTGCGTTATGTAAAGCCGTGGTTAATAATGTGAACGTTTTGTTTTCTAGAAGATTCACATTATTAACCACGGTGTTAGGTAAAAATATGGTTAATAATAACACATTATTAATCACGGTTTTACCTAACATCGTGATTAATAAATTCTTACATTTACCACAGTTTTACTTAACGTCGTGGTTAATGTATTTTTGTGTCAACTTAATAACCACGTCAATACCCAATGCCGTAGTTAAAATATTTGATTAAGAAAATATTATCTTGTTAATTATGTATTTTACAAAAAAATCAATCTCCAAACGTGTAACACTACATTCTCTCAAATTCTCTAACTACTTATATGTGATATTCAACAAACTCCCCTAATAATTGGTGAAGGAAGTTAGCATGAGCTTGGACTTAAAGTTTTTTTTATCTAATATTTTATCAATCCTATAAATACCCGCCTTAAATGTGAATCATGAAAACGTTTCATTTAAAGAGATCTTCTACACCCTAAATGGTTACATCTTATGAATCAACAAAAAATTTATTGAGAAAATTATGTAAGAAACGTGCTAAGTGACTGCAAGAATTGATTTCTCCATGTAGAATTTGTTAGAGGACGATTATTAAGTACGGTGTTATTTCAAAACCGTGATTAATAAATAGATTATTAATCACGACTTTATGATATCTACGTGGTTATTAATTTTCTCTAAAAAGACGGGAAAAGCACGAGAAAACATTACTTTTAGCAATGACGTTCATCATAAAACTGTGACTAATAATAATGACGGGAGTGTGGCGGGAAAGCCAAAATATTAGCCACAACGAATACAAAGAAATACATGGTTAATATTACTTATTAGTGTGGGCGTTACATAACTGACACAAATAAAAATTATTAACCACGACGAATCGATCGCCGACACTAATAAATATTATTAACCACATCGTATGGTAGCCGTGGTTCATGTTGGTCGTTAAAAATACTATTTTTACTAGTGATATTTATATATTAATAACATTTAATAACATTTTTTATTTTTTAAAATTAGTTTTACTCCAACTTCAAGCATTTTTAAATAGTCCTTATCAATTAGATTTCCATATATGTGGGTTTAATTTGATAAGATAATTAAAGAGGAGTTAGCGGACAAAGAGTATCTAACATTGGTCTTAAGGGGTGTATGAATAATTCAGTTAGCGGTTAGTCGGGCACGCTCAAATAAATAGCAATGTACTTTGATTGAGATAAGAGATAACCATTTGGAGAATAATTTACCTCAATTCCCAAAATGTAATGTAGCATGCCCAAATATTTCATAACGAATGAATGTGCCAACTCAGACTTCAATGATTCAATACCATCATGATAATAACTTGTAATAATCATATCATCAATATACAAGGATAATAGAATATGTCATGCCATTGTATGCTTGACAAATAAAGCCGAATTATGGTGACTAGGAAGAAAGCCAAGCGAAGTGATCACCATAGAGAAATTTTCAAACCAGGCATGTGGTGCTTGTTTAAGACCATAAAGAGCTTTATGAAGCTTACAAAGTACACAAAGCTAACGAGGAACACCTAGTGGAGGCATCATATAAACCTCTTCATGAAGATCATTTTTCAAGAAAATATTCTTCACATCAGTTTGAGAAATTTTCCATTGGCAAACTGAAGCAACGTCAATTAAAGTGTGAATAATCATTATTTTTGCAACAGGAGCAAATATTACCTCATAATCCATTCCATACTCTTAAAAATAGCCTTTAGCAACAAGTGGAGCCTTGTATCACTCAATAGAGCCATCTATTTTTGTTTTAATCTTGTAGACCCAACGAGAGCCAATGCCATATTTTTCAAACAATAGTGAAACCAAATCCAATATTTGAGTCTAATTTAAAGAGGTAAGTTTCTCATCCATAGCGGCTTTCCAAAGGGGATGACGAACGACCTCTCTACAAGATGAAGGTTTAGAAAAACGATGAACAAAAGTGACAAAGGAATCAAATGAAGTAGAATAAGAGGAGTACTAAAATAGAAATTTTAATAGACTTACAAATGTGAGTGGAGTGATGAGGAGGATGATTCACAATCTAAACCAACAATTCGGTGGTCATAGGAGTAGAGACACGAGAGGTGGATGAATCATGAACCAAAGTATCAGATAGATCTTCATCGAGATCAATGTCAAATGGATCAATATGAACAAGATCTGTTTGGGTCATATGATGTGAACTAGGAGGAACATAGAAAAATGAAATGTCCTCTAAAAACACAATATAACGTGAAACATTCAGAATTTGACTAACTGAATCAGAACAACAATATCATTTTTTACTAAGACCATATCCTAGAAAAACACATAAGGCAGACTTAGGAGACAACTTTTTCTTTGGAATTA